>NC_071977.1:24205752-24505752 GCF_026283585.1 Hylaeus volcanicus
TCGCGACTGTGGCGTAGTGGCGGCATTTGAAACGCTTAAAAAGGAACGTGCGTCGTAAAAAGGACTGGGATACTTTGATGCGGGTTGTACGTTTTATCTCGAACGGGGGAGGTGCGAGGACCGAAGGGTCCCTTTTCTCCCCCTTTCCGTTCTGTCCTCTGGTACTAAAGAGTCGCGGCTGCTATCTTCCTTCCGCAATACCGCTGGTAACGGTGGTGCCCGTTATCAATAGCCCTCGCCTAATGATTTTCAAGCGGACCAACCGTTTCGGGCCTCTACTCAACCGTGGCTGGCAGACACCGGGCCAACCTAGGCTACCCGATGAATATTTAACGGAGACGCGTAGAATTAAAGCATAATTGCTCGTCTAACGATCGTTTTTATTAATATAAAGCTTGTTTAACTATGCGAAATGATTAAACAGTAGTTTATCACGCTTATTCGCAAAACGCGATAAGAGGAATAAAGTTCAGGTCAAAGAAAAGGCATACAAGGTACGGACTAATACATATATTTATTATTAATGAATGAGTTCAAGGACAGCGTAATGTACAGCCACACTTAGTACTCCTGCTTACTCGGCAACCCAAAGCTAACTTCATTTATCAATAATAAATATATGTATCAATTAGTCCGTAACTTGTGTGCCTTTTCTTTGGCTTGAACTTTATTCCTTTTATCACTTTTCGCGAATACACGTGCCAAACTACTGTTTAACAACAGATTTTATGGATATCAACGTTCGAAAGTTTTACTTTATAATACATTTTAATATAAGCTACTGTGGGTTATTTCATATTATTAGTTTCAACGATACCGGTGTACAGAATTTAATATTCAGCGTCAAAGCATAGCCGAAATTATTGACGAGATTTTATTTCAACCATCGTTATTTATCCGTTGTACCACGGCCATTTGACGCGTAATGATTCGTGAAATAATCGTCGATGCTTATCCTAGTTTCAGCCGTGTTTAAAGATGCGGCTAGTTTAGAGTTAAATCGAATTGAAACGGTCGGGTTAATTAAGCGGCAAAATGGGGTTTTAATTCGACAATGGAAGATAAATCTTGATAGCGGTGCGCACGGGTCGTGAATCGCGACGTTGGATGTGTTTTGAGGGTGAAGTTCACGCGGCCGTAATGATTAATAGGTTATCTCTAGCGAGGATGTTACCCCGGGGAGTATCAATCTGCAGACACGGGAATCGGCCAGAAACTTCTGACCACCCAAAGTCGAACGTTCTCGAGATGACCTGATGCATTTACCAACGCCATCAAACTTTGCCAAAAGTACAAGCTTCCATGAGGTCCAAGGTACGAAATAATAATAAATAAGGTACAAAATGAAATGAATTTTACAGTCAATTTTTTGTTGATATAGATTCTTCATTTTGTATTCAAAGCTTTTGGTAATTAATCAGTTGTCACATGTTAATCACACGTCACGCGACTTTTGGAGTTTTAAACGAAGTTCATCTCTCAAACAGACAAAAATCTACCAAACTATTTTTCAACACTCCCCAGAACAGGAAACGGTGCTTCCAAAGTCTCGGAAGCTTTTTACAGCGTGTTGCGAGGAACTTTTCGTCCGTTAATTGCCCGCGAGAAATTCAAGAGAGACGACTGTTAATCGATTCCGCTTGGCGACGATATATCGATCTTCCGACCGCGCCCAGACCGAGCCCGGGATGATTTATATCGTTATTATTTCGCGGCGAGCATTAATAGTCCGGCAAACACGGTGGAAACATGTCAGACACACGCGAAAGAGCAAAATTCCACGGGGAGACGTACACTTTTATTCGTCTGCTCCTTTTCCCTGTCGCGGATCGTTAATCATTCGTCGCGGGAAAACGGGATAAAGCGAACGGGAACAACGGGCGGGAGAGAAATAGAGCGCGATGAATGGAAAAAATAGTGAACCGGCTTGGAGTTTTTCAGTCAAGCGCTGCATCACGCCGTAGAAAACACCACACGTAGTCCCACGGGGGTGTTCATGACGCTATTCAAATGTCTAGAACCTCGTACCTGCCCCGGAAAAATACATTTATAATGCCCCGCGCATTTAGCGTGCCACTCCGAAATCATGTTCCATTCCACCGAGGGAAACGCACATTAATTACATGCACGGGTACGCTGACACTTTGGGAATGTAATTTCCCTTAATGCGTGACTGTAATGCGAATAATAAATTGCGATGATCTTAGTTTTGTACTTACAGAGAGGTGACCACGAATTTTTAATTCCGAAACACTATAAATGGCACAAAACTTGTTTGGAAACTAATATTAATACAAAACATTGCGTGATATTCGGGAGTAAGGGGACGATGATGAAAATCTGGGTACATGGAAACTGATGAAATCTGAAGAAACTTGCATTCAAATGTTCATAAATAATTTCCAGAGGTAATTTTATTTTTTTAAAAAGCAGTTTAAATTCCACTTGGAAAGAGAGAGTGCAACTCTGCGGTCTGATAGCAATGCGAACAGAAATACTGCTTCGCAAAAACTAGTTACGCATTCTATCGTTCTATTTTTCCCCGATACGATCCACATACGTGGAGATTGCTGGCTCGCGTGGACATCCGTCAATTGCATATCTAACTCTGCCAATATTGAGTACCCCGGTACAGCGCTTAGAAGTGTGTCACGTGTCATACGCGAGGATTTGATTATACACATCGACTACGTCCGACCTAGTCGCAATCACGAAGACGATTCTCTACCCCTTCTGTTCATAGCGAACGCATAGACAATCGACTGTTGTTACGGATACGCAGTGGACAATGCCTCGTAATCGAAACAATTTTCTGTAATACCTATTCTTCTCGTCTGTGATGGTTCGCTGTTCCAGGCTCGCTTGCAAACTATTGTGCTCAACAAAAGGATAGGTTCGCTTGATTTTATCTACTTTATATTACTTAGAACATCAGACATTGATTTATAAATATATTCCACTAATAAAAGGTAATACTTTTTCTATATTTTACTGGTTTAATATTTTAACAGACAAGGGTTTTCCTAATACTTATATTGAAATTTTTGTTCGATAATTTGAATGATGTGATCTGGAAGAATTCTCTCCTAGAATATTTGCAACACACAGCTCATAGCGCTCAGATAGACAGTGGCTTGAATAGAATCAACTGAATAAATTAGATCAACAACCACCTCTTTGTACCTTGCGTGTCACCATGGTTGAAACATTGTTAGAAACGTGTGCAACCTTTCAAAAGACATCTCAGTACTGCTTGCAATGGCGTCGAGTTACACTGTAAAGGTAGACCTAGGTGCTGATATTATTCTGCTTCACGGTGTACACAACGCGCAGCACGAATTTCTGTGTGACGGTGACAGGCTCGTACGTGTGCCTCGAAAGAGCAAGGATCGATAGCATCGGTCGCGAACGGGGTACATTAAGGCTATTTTACGAGTATAGGATATCTGGAAAGCAATACTCCATTCTTGAGGATCCTTTTGGGTCGCGCGATCTTTATGGCATAGTATACATGCCTCCGACATTGTCGAGTTGACAGGAAAAGAGAGATACACACCGGCGGCATGCTACGTTTCTTCGAGGTCGTGTACCCATAGCTACGGAGCATGAGATTAACTTCATTTTTTCTCGAACTGGGAAGAAAGGAGCCCGAGTTGCGCGAGTTACAACGATGACTGAATTATTAATTCCTGTTTGCGCGGCAGCCTTTTGTCACCGATCGATCGCCCTCGACATTGTTTCCTGACAATGGGAATTCGAACTTGGTGAAGTTAAACGTTGAATTCGTGTGAAATGCATGAGACTTTGTCGGGTTAAGATTTTTGTTCGCGATATCCCCTCTGGTACCAAGTTCTATACCATGTGACAGTTAATTTTTGTTGCTAATAAATGGAGGCCTCGCGGCGGTCGGTGGTTGTCGTGTTCATTTAAGAATTCTCCTCGTCGAAAGGATCGTGTAAACAAAAGTATTTCGCCCTGTCATAGCATTGCCACACGCAGAATGGAACTTTCACCGGACGTTATTGAACTGTGCCACCTTGACGTCTTGTGAAAGGGTAATGAGACGTGTTTTCGAAGGGACGGGTCGGTGTGGTTCATGCTCATGCATACACCGTGCGATTTCTTCTTCCAAATTCACGTTTCACAATCACGAAACTTCGATAGATACAAGTTGATATTCATTGGTATTTATTAAATTTGTTCATAACTCCTTGTTTAAAATTCATTCTCTTATTTTAAAGATTATTCAAAGCATATTGACGTTAATAAATTGCTTCTGATTAATTGACTTCCCCGTTTATGGAATGCCGTACTTCCTCAAACGATTCGAGTCGAGGGATCGATCGAGACTGTCGATCGCGCGTTTGTCTCGTAGCTAATGGAAACCAACAGCGATATATCCTACTGTCGCCTCTTCGCTCTCCCCGTATCCTACTTCTAATATTAAGGGACCATCCTGACTACGTTAATTAGTAAACTCGTTGGCTGGCTCGGTTCTAACGTTGCTAATGAGAATTTGAGTAATGACGCCGCTCTCGCGATCTGTCCTCCCCGTCTCTTGGCAAATTTGCCGATGTGCCTTTGCACGTTGCGCCAGTGTCAAGACCCGCGGATATCGATGGTTCCTTTCAGACTGTTTACCTGAAAATTGCTTCTGTCCTTGATAACTTGGCTATTAATCGCAATTATCGCGTATGGTGTTTGAATATCTTTAATTCTCAATATTTGTGGGTAACACTATTTGCTTATAAATTTTTTAAATCGAGTACGTTAGGTAATTCCAAAATTATATCAAAGAATGCTGCATTTAATAGAAAATCGAGTAGAAACTACTTAGACGATCTACATGAATAATTAATACTTTGCACTAAATTTTACAGGCATTACAGATGAAAGTTTCATTGCGCCTTAACGACCATGCCTGTAAAGTTTCAGCTAACTCAGCAGAGGTAATACCAGAAGTGAGACGTTCCTAGGAATATTCTAATTAATCCTCGGCCATACTCGAGGACTGACCGTATCGAGTGGATCGCGCACGAAAAAGTACCATTAATTACGCACACTCGGTTATCCGTTGGCAGGAGGTCGCGAAAGGCTGGCCCGAGTACCCTATTTTTACTCTCGATCTGTATGCGCTGAACGAAATTTGAATATGCATCAGGATGATAATGGCGGAGCAGAGAGTTGTAAATCTCGCGGAATTCGTCTCGCTTTGTTACGCGATAGTATACGAGCTCTGTAAATTAAACCAGCGAACGTTTTCGTTACATGCTTCTCGAATCGAGGAGGTGGAGCTCGATTTAAAACGAAGGATACCTGTTATTAGGGATATCGAGCATTCCCTACATTTGCTTTTTTGGATAGGGAAGGGGATTATCGACGAGCGGAAGTTAGGTTACCGTGGATCGTGGCGCCACCGCGACGAAGATCGTCCAACTATTAAGGGATGGAACGCAGCAACCCTCCGTTGGAACATGCCCACGGTCGAAACGACAGGCAACCGGGCTCCAAGATACAATTAGCTTCATGCTGTCTGCACAAGAGGGAGCATGCGTTTTCTAAACCTCGGCGAGTATTTTGTGTTCTTTTCTTCTTTTCCGACTCTGGAGATATTGATACAGACACGGTTCTTCTCCGTTTCTCACGGTTCTCCGAGAATTTATTTGTTGGCAGGATGAAAGAAAAGTTTTGTATCCTTGTCGAGTGTTCCCTGCAAGGAGGAATCCTCTTTAGCGCAGCTCGAAGAGGGGAAAGTCGAATGGAAAATTATTTACGGTAGCTCTTATAGATTGCAAAGGTGATCGAGAATTTAGGTACTTTAGATGGGTTATTTTCTACTTGGAATCCATAGCGATTCACTCATTTCATTCCACGCATTAGGTAGAACACGATGGTCCAAAGAAAACTGTGATCCATCTTTTCATTCTTTAATGAAGAATTTAAGAAACGTGATCTCCTATATGTTTGAACTTTCCTTTATTTCCTTTTATACTACGTTAGCTCGTATTACGTTACTCTGCCCCGAGATTTGCTCGACATTCGACCACCAGAAAATAGTATTTTATTTTATTTGAACCCCTAACGCGAACAGTTGTGCACCACTGTGGCTAGGGGAGGACAGGCAGAAAGAAAAGGAGAAGACCTCCCCGATATACCCGCCTACATCGCGGCTCCAATCTTATTTTTCCACGAGGCGCCGCCTCTCTTAATTTATCTGAATTTAAATTTAACGAGAAATGCCGGGGCACGGCGAAGGGGAGTAGGGGGGGAGGGAATCGGTGGTCGACTGCCGCAGGGAGCCGCTTCGATTACTCACAGCATCTGCGCCCGAAAGCTCTGGGCAAAGCTCGGGACTCAAGGTCGGGAAACTAGTCCCTCGTACTTTCCACCTTTATATATCCCGCGGATCCCGCCGTAAAAGGACCAATCTCTTAAGCAGCTGCGACCTGATTCGGTAGTTGTGGAAGTTCGCGAAGTCGAACTTCGCGCGCCCTTAATGACGCCTCCACCAACATTACAGAATATTATCCAGACTCCGTTTGCCGAATTTCTAGGAGTGGTTTAAACGCAACCCAGCGCGAACGAACGATCGGCGAAGTTCAATGAGCACCTCGTGAATTCGACATGTGTCGATTCTCGAGCTCGTCACGTACGGCTATTAGCGCTGAATAATTAAAGCAGAGACATTTTTGACTTGGATTTGTCGTGTCATTGATAAGCTATGAGGATAACCTTTTTGGGATTTCAAGAACGTTCGTGATAGTGGTTCGCTTTGAAATTTTTGCTTGCTTCAGGCTACTGGAAAGTCGTGAACGTCGTTACGATATTCGGAGTTACGAATATCGATTACTAAAACACTAAAAATAGCTAGTATCTGTAATTTATTTTAAGAGAAAGCTGGAATAATGAAAGTATTAGGATGTAAGGCTACTTCTGAGTTGCACCGTGGCTCCTCATTATCGCAACGAAAGGCTCATTGATAATTACACGAAAGCAATAAAAATAATATAAATACTAGAGAGTTTCCGTGGGCAATGTATAACGAATGCGACCAATTTTAATCGTATAAAATCGTATCATATAAAATCACTTTCCGAACCATATTTCATGATTTTATTAAACAGGAAAAGGGTTAATCGAGTTAGAGCCAACTTCGCAGCCAACTCGTTAGCAGGCAGACAGTTTGGCCGACGAAGGAAAGAGATAAACGCCCCGGAGAGTTCTTAACATTTTATATCGGCGAGCGCCAAGTTTAACGCGGAGAATGGGTACGCGAAGCAAAGCTTTCCGTCGACCTTATAATTCTAATAACGACCTTCCGCCGCTATTAATAAAGAGAACGATAAGAAACCCCTCCTACGCGTAAAGTTGCGCTCTAAAAATGTTAATCTGAACGAATAACAAGTGGAAACGTTCAACCGGTTTACGATACAGCGAGTCGAGCGGCTAAAAGTATGCGCCAGATTGAATTCGAAGAAGAATGAGCGCCGGTATAGCGAAGCAGAATTAATCAAACGAAAAACGCATAATTTCGTTCTTTATTCTAGGGCGAGAAAGTTGAAAGTAAGGGGTGTTAAATTATTTTTACAGGAAGCCATTGGTGACGTACGAAACGATATTACTTTTAGAAAAATGTTGATATTATAGTCGAGATTGTTCTATCGTATTAAACGAGTAAAGTAACTCTGGATAGTTCAATTAAAAACACACTGTTAATCGATACATGAAAGAGCTGCGAAAAATATGCCTGTTTTCGAAGGAAACTTGATATTCAGGCGACCCTACCGCATTCGATGAAAACTCGTAATTTGTCCGCGATGTCTGGCCCTTCCTTAAGATTCCGCTAACACCGGGCGCAGCCTATGCATAAATATGCATATTAAAATTGTGTACACTACATTTTGTTCTTTCGTGGAAGTCGACGAGGCTCCAAGTTCCAGATGTTGGACGGAGGCGCGACCGGATTCAGAGGTGGAGGTACCGGTTTTCAAAGGTGGAGGTACCGGTTTTCAAAGGGTTGACCTCCCTATAAGACCAAGGGTGGAGCGCAACCGTCGGCCTGAAATATAGCGTTTCTCCATCTAGCTTTCGAATTCCTTTCGAGCAGCCTCGTTATCTTTGTCAAAGGGGATCCCCGGAACGCGGAACAAAAGGAAAGTGCGACTGGCACTGGCCTCGGTGCACAGAAAAAGTGAAGAATAATTTATTCTAACGAAGAACCGCAATTAACAAAATGTCGCTCCCCTTTAAATGGAAGGTATCTTTTTTTTTTTAAATCGTTTGCATTGCTTGCTCTTTTTTCCTTTATACAGAGAAGACCTAAACCTAACGCCTTGACGAGGTGGCCTTAGCGAGCGAAACTAATTTGAACGAACGCTACCAATTCGAACGTGTACTGATATTTTGGGAAACGCGATACGTGAAATGTGACGTTCGCGAAGGGAAAATATTTGCACTTCTCATTCTCGCTGCAGTTTTCGTGAAAATGTATGCAAGCCGAAGGCAACAATTTTCGGAATGATTTTTCGAAAAATAAGAAATTCTCTTTGGCACTGTTCTGTATGATCAATAAAAACGTTTGCTGGACATGCCAAAAGGTGCCACATATTTGTAGTTTCACAGGCGTTTATAGTTCTCAACCCTTAATTTATGGTCCTCTTCAGGTCCTCTACACACAGAAATACAACTGGTATTAATACAGGCATTTCTTTCAATAGCAAAACAATGCCCATTTTATCTGCAATCAAACCCATATAGCACTTCGTATATTTACTATTCTTGTAGCTAATTATTTGAGCAGCCTCTGCAGGTGAATCCTGGTGTACACCTTTTTTCAAGACCCCAACGTACAAATGTACAGGTAAATAAATTTTTGATTTTCAGAGTGCACACCCTTAATTGGATGGAAGACACGCGCGGCGGATGGCGTGGCGAACGAAAATGGAAGCATAATGAAAAGACAAGAATTCGGAGGCAGGGGCGAGCAGAATATTCGTGGGCACGATCGCACGCGAGCGAGTGCCGGTGGGTTCCAGTATCATTCGGACATGGGTTTAATCGAGATTCCGGTTGGAACGGTGTGGGCGTGGGCACGTTTCGTATCAGGAAGGGTATGCGTACAGAATACAGTAATTATGATTCTCGGACTCATCGCATTCAGAGGGAAATGAACTTGGCGTCCCGACACGCGACTTCATTAACGAATGGCCATGCTGAATAGACCTAAACATCCGAGCTCCTCGACTCGAGATTCCCGGTTGGCTCGACGGGGGAAGGAAAGAAGGGGGTTAAGAGGTATGATTAATTGCGCGTCGCCTAATTACCAATTAGTCAGACGGCCAGGGACGTTGCATAAAAGCAACAACGGCCGGCTGTTTTTACCTGTTTCGTCTCTTCGGGCTATCTTATGTAAAAACGAGGGCTCTCTTTCTGTTGTTGATACTAACGTCAAGTCTTCTGCAGGTGTAGCTAGAACTGTAGCTACTTTGAACCTTGATGTTGAGAACTTTGGGTACCATTTTCCACGGATACCAATGCTTAGTAAAGCGAGCGTCTGAGATTGGGTTCGATTGGATCAGGTGTACTTCACGCAATAATCATGTGACCAAAACGTTTACTAGGTTGCTTTTATTATCTGCCAAAGAAATCCACACATTTCACACCCAATGTCTCGAGTCCTTAACAAAACAACCTGACAAGTCGTAGACTTATGATTACACCGAAGTACCAGTTTCAATCCTAGACCTTCGGTCATCTTTTCTGTTAGAAACCCATCTCAAGGGATGCTTACGAATTCTCTTGCAGATCGGTTGTCGTAGATGCTCCCCGTCTATGAATATCCATAGAATATTTACATTTAATTGAACAACGCTGGAAAGAGATGCTTTGCCTTACATTTCCGACTTTATATTGGTCGGTGTAACGGAATATAGGTAATACGGTACCACTCGAAGGGAGGAGCACGGTTTTGTGGACGTCAGGGGGTCTAAAGGGCTCGCTGTTCTTGAAATATTTATGCGTTCGCCGCCTGGAAAGCGTAAATATTGCATGGCCTTCGATATCGCGGCTTGCGGTTGGATATACGTCTTGGTAACAGGGGTCGAGGACGTAGGCGTTAGGCATCTCCCTTCCGTAGAAACAATTTTCCTTATTTATCGCCTGCAATTGTTTTTCGATATCGTTCCCCGTGGAAAACACCGGCTTCGATTCGTTCGCGTCAGACTGTTTTACGCGTAACACCGATCGTAAATATTAAACAATGAATATAGATACAACGTTTCCAGAAAATGAAACTCGAATTTATATCCCGTGAAAACCGCGGATCCCCGCGAAATTTATTATACACTTAATGAAATTTACGACTCCGCGAAACGGAGATGAGTATACCTATGAAAAATGAAACGTGACAGCGACATTATTAGGGGGTGACGTAATTTTCTTCAACGTCCAAACCACGGAGCAAGGAGCGATACCTTTCATACATTTGAAAGAGCACGTATTTGGGATATTTTTAAAGTGGTTGCATAGGAATTTTTGTAAACTTCTATCACATTAAGATAGAATTTCGACGGAGTCATAAGTAAAGTTTCCCAGTGATATATTTATTTTTTAATGAATAATTTTCTTCGTGGAACTGAAAACCAAAGCTTCCGTTTATCAAGGCACTCAAGACGCTATTACAACGTAGCAAAAGTTTTACACATTTCTATTTAGTTGTTTGGATTTTCAGAATTCGCCAAGAAGTGTGTTTCCTCCAAGTGCATGATCGAGTATCCCCCCTTAACCTTCCGGGATATTTCGTAACTATAAGTTCTGGCACATTGCGCATACTTCCCCATAAGGCTTTCGCAAATCCCTTCCGAAGGAGAAAGATGGATCTCCCATTAAGCAAAACACCGAACAAATAAGGATTTTCCCTGGAAACGCAGTGCTCTTAGGCTTTATCGGAAGCCAGACGAGATTTGAGCAGGCGATGCGGAATACTCCAGTGCTGAACATAGCTTATTTTATTCGCACGAGAATATTGCTTGTGTAAGGAGCTCGGGAATGATTGCATATTGAAGTTCTGTTAATGCTCGAACGGTAAGATTCGCGAAGCTACGCGATGTGACGCGCTACGTTTTTTAGACTCTTCAGAGCATGACGTAATTTTAAGAAAATGTATTACCTCGTTACAAAAAATTCCTAGCCTTCTTCGATGCATAATGCAGATTGTTCCAATCGAAGATGAAATGTAACTCTCAACGAGAACACCGAATGATTCTAGAAATGAAACTCAACAAGTGTCATTCAAGAATCAATTCTCCCCCGGACCTCTTGGAAATCAAAAGTGCTCGTAGTTCTTGCAATCCGTTCCGCGAACATTGACCACGTTTCCGGTGTTGCGGATGCACGGTTCCGTCGCGTACCATTTTTACATCCGTCGTTGTCCCCTGGCCCGTAATTAATGCGAATCGCGTACCGTTCACGGACTTCCTTTGATCCTTTTCGTGGATCGATTTCAATGCAACTACGCGCGGAATGCCAATCAGTCGCGCGACCCGTTTGTACATGGCGTCGCTGTTCTATGAATTCTCCCGTTTTATCCATCGAAAACTGAACCGCCCGTCACACGAATCGACATCCCGCGTACAACCGTCGCGGACATTAGCGCATCGACGTACACCCACCAGCGCTGCGAACACACGTACACAACGACGAGAAACCGCAGCTCGATAGAAGTATACGTACCAGCTCCGTCGAAGGGGGTGATTGTATAACATGAGCAGCACCCGGTGCACGCCTATAACGTTTTGATTATAGGGCACTCGCATTTGACTCCGTTAAACCTGATGCCATGGGATTTGGCTGGCAACTCGCGCCGACTTCGAACCGAACCAATCATTGCCAGCTTGTGATATCGAAGTCTCGATGCACGCTTAAACCGCTTATACTAACGAATACGTTTCGAATACGACGCTGCTAAACGCTGAATCACCAGCGAAACGATCGATTCGAGCGTATCGCGCGAATCGAAGCGACTTCGTTTGGGTCCGAACGCCTGATTACCAAGTTTACCTTACCAATTCACCTCAAAAGATTTCGATTCGCATCACCAAAAGTTGGCGCAGTTTTTAGTACAATGCAACCCCGATCATAGATCTTGCATAATTCGCTGATTAAACGCGCCTCGGACGTTAATTCATTGGCGAGATAAATTTGATACAAGCCACGACACCGTTTAGCTGTGCGCTTTTCTCGCTTAATCCAGTTCGCAGATGATATACGCCGGTTTCGTGAGCATGCGAGCAATCTCGCACGAGGAATCTTGTTATCCACGGGGCATTTCGAGTTTCTTCCATGCCCGACCGCGATTGTTGGCCTGAGAAACGGGTAAATTAAAATGTGCTTGGAATGGCCTTTTGGGTGACAGTGAGGAACGATGGTCTACGAGATAATGAAACATGCAAATATAGAAATTTCCGAAACACATACAGAATATGTACAATAGATTCATTCCTATATTTTTGTTAGGTGTTTCTTAAATATTCCCAAAGCATATATTAAATATATTTCTACCTACGTTTACCACGCATCACATCTTTGTATTATCTTTGCTTCATTTTATTTAATCAGTTCTTATCGTATCTCACATATTTTTACCATAATCTGGTTTGTTTAAGACTCAGCATTGCCTTCCATAACCGAAGAAAGCGACACTTCGATGCCCCGTTTACAATTATACCCGAACATCGAGCGTTATTGTGGTTATCGATCTTCATTGGATTTAATTCAAGCGTGAGTTACCAGGAGGAACGTACAAGCGAGCAGTTAATCAACGCGACGCCCTCCCCGTGTATTTACACTTCCGTCGATTTCTCCTCAGCCTCCGATATTCGCGGATGTGTACAGTTTTGTATCTCACGGTACGTAGGCACGGTACGTAAATATCCTGCACAGCCTGTCTGCACGCCTCGCGAGCATTTATCGTTTCCTGCCTTGTCTGTGACTCCGTTTGATTGTAACCACTGTCGCGTACAGGTAATCCGGTTACCTGGATTTGTTGTCGCAGAAAAATAAAATACTCGATACGGTAATTTGGCTGACAGATACGATCCGTCTTTCCATGAATGTCGTCGATGTAATTATGGCACAGTATTAGTTTTCAGTAATATTTAAGAGGAGCTCGTACAAGGAGCTCCTCGCCGAAGCTCTTCGAATCGAGAACATGAAAAGCACGAGACTGCAAACAATAAGCCGAACTTCGTATTCTCGATACATAACGCAGTCGTGTGCGACTCGAAAGCATTCGTCGACGTCCTCCAAGATATGCATTTATGTGCGATTTCGAGATGGAGATTACTTTGGAGAGGACCAAACTTACTTTTCTTCTTGCTCATAGGCAAGAAACATTTTCAGAATTTTACATAATAACAAGATTCGATTTCCTAATAATCAGGAGAATGTTATGCTTGGATGTAACTAGTTGGTGAAGGTAACCTGGACCAAAGCTTCTAGGGCACCGATTAAAAATCACCTTGGCTTGAAATTTCAGCCCCGTTAAAATGCCAACACAATTAGTTCTGCGTTTACGGCGTTGTCAATCACAATTTCACGGACGTATTGAGTGCTCGAGCGTGTCGCGGATCGGCTGCGGCCTACGCGTCGTAGCGCAATCCCGTATCAGGCGTTCCACTGATTATATTATTAGAATAGAATACCGCGCACGTGCAACTCGCACGACGAGAGGATTTTCACCGGTGATCCCGCGGGATCCCGGTACTGCGATTTCCCAGTGAGCTGCTCCGCAGCGTCTCCATTCTTACGCGGGGGCGCAGGTAAGAACGATATTAGATTTACCCAGGAAGCAAACCTTTTCACGTAACCCACGACCCTGGAAAAACTCGAGCGAAAAGCGATAAACGACACGTCACGTCGCGTTTCAGGATATCAATCCGATCGTGCACGAGTGCGAGATGCGCCGGGGCGTTCCTCCAAATGGATTATCGGCCAGTCAACGCCCGGTAAAGCAAAAAGCGATGAAATGCAACAGCGGGCATGGTTGCGGCGCAGAACGTTTCCCAAAGAAACGGAAAAGAAGGTAATTGATTTTCGTTGATTGCCACGCGTTACAGGAACAAACGGCTTTCTAATAACTACGACTCCGATTGTATCCCCCGATTTAATGGCAAATGCGAACGATATTGTCAGGGGAATTGTCACTGTGCAAAAGAAGACCAGTGAGTTCAGGGTGTCTATATAGGCGATTTTCGAGAAGTTTGGTCTGGATTAGGTCGACAGATACAATCGAAGTCGTAGTTATTAGAACTATTAGACTAATATCTTAAATATTAGATTTTAGATTTGATTAGAAACTTAGACTAATATCTTAAATATTAGGTGGTGCATGGAATTTTTGGAGTGAAACCTACTGGAGGGCGTATATAGCCTTCCTCGCTCTCTAAATTGTGTAACGTGTATGAAAAAAAGACTGAGAATCTTCTTTCAAACAGTGGCGTGATGTTAAAAAGGTTAAGGATCGTTGCCTTACACGGTTTAATCACTTTCGCTTTGTGCTCGCGAAACGGCGATAATGGGAGCGCGAAAACTAGCAGGCAGACAACCATTAATTTTAATCCGCCGGTGAATCGGTCGGCTCAGTCGCCCTCTCTTTACGGCCTTTATCTCGACAGACTCAAAGAACTCGATGAACAAACGGTTACGAGGCTATGAAAACTTCTACACCACGTTTAGACGTTAAACATAGCAAAGTTTAGAAAGAAATTCTTTTATTTATAGTATCTTTGTCTTATAGCAGTGTACAATCAAAGTCATCCTCGTTTGTACCGATTTCTGTTTTTGAGGACCATTTCTCTAAAACTGTGAAACTTTCGAAGCAACTTTCTTACTAATGAACTTATTCAATGATCGATAGCGGTATCGACGCTTCCAAGTTCAATGACACCTGACATAAAATCCAGTATCACCTGTGAGTCTCAATTAATAGAATTTAACCTGTTCAATGGAACGAATTAATATATCCATCTTGAGTGCTCCACGCGATACCTTATTTCGCCCTTCTCTTGTCCCGATCGCGTACCTTCGCGATATATCATGAATCACGACAGGAACGTATTAGGAAAACGTCGGCCATCAGAAACAATACGAATGCATCCATCATGCGAATCCGTTCGGCGATAAATGGCCGAGGGGTGAATAAGGGGTGAGCGGATTTCCATGTCTTATCTCGGGGAAAGAAAAGGACAGGGTGGAAAGAAAGGGTTGAATGGGCGAGCATGTGGTCAATTCTTGGCTGTCGGGGTAGTTGCGCAGACGACAACCCTGATTGGTCCGTCGCCGCCGGTCGGCTGACGCGGCTTGTGGCTTTCGGCTCGACGAGCTCGCCTCGACTCGCTCAGTCGCACTCGAACCGCGCATCGGTGAGGGTGTTGCGCCGCCCTCTCCCGGCAGTCTTCTCGTACGCGTGTTGCGTACTCGCGGAACAGTTGCCACGCGAGTCTTACCACGTTGTTCGCTGTGTTTTTCATTTCTACCTTCTACGTTCGCTGACTGGGAAGGACAGAGAACCTCTACGACTTGTGCTTTCACGGTGGAAACGGTACGAAACTTTCCAATTCTAACGTGCTCCGATAATCACTATTGTGTCATCGTCTACTCGTTGATTGCTTATCTGTATCGCAAGATTCAAAGGTAGGGCGAAAAAGAGTCGAGTCCAGTGTATCACCATCCCTTCACCGCGACTCCGAAAATTCTCTTATCATCGGAAGGATACAATAGCGTATCGACGAGACGTTTAATAAAAAGGAGTGCAGACTTGAGCGTAGACTCGCATACGAATTATCAACAACTTTCAAATATAAACTGTCAACGCGACACGGTTATTGTATATACTCCATCTTGAAAGCGACGAGTTTCGATCCTTTTTGAAAGACGATTATCCAACACGTGAATCTCGCAATTCCGTTTTCGAGCGGTGATACTCCCTTCTATCTTTTTTTCCTTCTCTTTTTTATTTCGTTCTCTCGGACTCTCGACAGTCGTTTAAGAGGATATTGGACGCCATTGAACGTTTGGTTCTGTTCCCAGCCGGCGCGGAGGACACAGTGAATAGTCGTGCGCGCGTGTTTGCCAGTCGACGTACAGGTCGAAACGCAATCCTGCCCGCGGGGTAGTATGGGGGAGTGCGGGAGATAGATCGTCTTCGGGGTAATCTGGCGTTGACGTGACCTAGCCTAACGTAACTTTTGTTTGGGACATCGGTGGCCCACCCACACCATCATCCCCCGCCGGCCATCCCTCGTTCCCAAAGCTGGTGCTCGTGTGTGTGTACACTTTTCTGGAGTGTGTGCGACTGCTTCGACGGGGAACAACTTCGCGCGTCTACGCGGTAAGTGATACACTATATTTATCTATCGGGTGGCATCCTGTCGCGCCGATTTATGAGTAAGTGCTCGCGCGACCTGCGCCTCGATATCGTTCGGAGCGTACTTTCGATATTTATCGAACGTGGTCCTACATATTAACGACTAAACGCAAATCGATTCCACCCTTTTTTCACACTTTTAACAGAACTTCGCGACGAAGGATTTCGCGTTGCTGGGGAGAATTGGAACTTGTATGTTGGACGCAATTAGACGCCATTTTGATAAGCTGGGCTACTTTGATATTTCCATTGTGCAGCGTTCGGTTAATAGATGATTTTAATGGATCCTCGTGCAATTGAGGCGATGCATCAGAATTTTTGTTTTGTTTATCGGTACTTAGCGTACCTTGCGCACGGATAGTAAGAAGAACGTTTCGTTTTCGTTTGCTAAAATGTAATTATATTACGGATTTACGTTGTAATGGATCACAACACAACATTTCAATGTAGTTCGCGATTCTACTCACAAATTGTTGATCGAATTGAATATAGAAAAGACGTTCGTTTTCGGAACAATATTTTCCAGGCTTTCAATATCTATATCGGTATTCACGCGTATAAATAATTTTTGCTATTACCATATTGGAAAATGTGCTTTCAATGCGATAAAATTCCTTCTGTTAATACTTTTGCACTGTGTATCAATCTAGTTGAATCAATTTTGTATCATCTTAGATCATAAATTATATATCCTTGAGTAGTGTTTATCTCAATTCGATCAAATCAAATATCGCAAAACCGATTCAAATATCAGCAGAAAGCTGCACTTCACTGCACTGTACATAATTGCAAGAGTAAAATTAGAACCAGAATAATTAATATAACATGGAAATATTAATAACCTTCAAAATTAATTTCCTCCTCAAAGTTACGCTGACATTTTACCGAACCACCATATAGGAAACAGCAACCTATACTCGACGTTTTTGAATTACGTATAGCTTCCAACCCTGCTTGTATTTTCAGCAATAAGTACGCCGTCTAGAAACAACTTTACCTTTGTCCCATTCCACGAACGCGGCATATGTCCAGCTTCCGGTCGCTGACAAAATTTATTAATTCAGCTGCTTTCAATTTCCCCCGTTCGCAAACGAAATAAAAAATAAAATTAAAACGTCCGGTTGGAAACTCGAGACGAGTCCGTCGACGAATTTTTCATTTCTCCTAGAAATTCATAACTCTACTTCCGTCCATGGGTGCACACGGCTTCGTTAAGCCAATCGTGTCACCTCCAGACGTTTCTGTCCAAAGAGTGCAAAGTCACCGCAGGAATAATATTCGCTTTGGCGAGTCCAAAGCTTTACCAAACCGCGAGTAGCTGCGGCATAGCCTGGTGGCACATGGTGCTGAAAATAGGCGGACGCAGCGCGTTGCGTCTTTCCACGGGCCCGTTTGGAACGGCTGGTTCCAGTATCTCGAACTGTGGCCTGGAGAAAAAACAAAGAGAGCAGGGGTGAAAGCGGGCGCTAATTGGTTAATGCCCGTCATTACGGGGCTGCGGTGCCGCTTGCTAAAGAGAATTAAAAATAGCCAGCATCCGCGCGAGGCGGTGGGTGTTCACGGGCCAAAAGGACACTCTTGATTCTTTTATTACGCCTTTATTCTTAGCTTTCGTTTCGCGTCCGTTCATTGAGAATGCGAAATAATTTCGAATGTTGCGGGGGAGGTCGCGTTTCCGTGCTAAATCTCCCTCTTTGATTTTCGCGCGAGGAGACTTCCGCGTAATCTTATCTCGCGAGTGCTCTCGGTTTGGATTCAATTGGAGCAACGTTATTACTTCTGACAATTAAGGTTGATTATTTCGTTGAGTTATTAACTAAATAAAATAATACGCCGTATTGTTGGTCTTCTATATTTCGCGTGGAACAACGTTGGACGTCACACGATTGCCACTAGGTTCCCCACAGCAAATAAATTTGGTATTAGTCTCGCGAATCCTGACATATTTGTCCAATGTAATGTGTAACGTTGTTCCAGCCATCCATTCATTTCTCCATGTCGTCGGTATTGTTATATACTACCCCATTTATTAAAAGAGCCCCTCCATCCTGTTAATGTACGTGTTAGGAGTAACCTATTGTCACTACTGACAATTTTGTATCCACTTATCTTTCTTAAAATTCTGTTAATAAAAGTGTATGATTCTATTCGCGTTGATAAAGTTTTAATAAAGAATGATTGGTAATTCTTCAACCAGACATTGAAGATACCTTACTTGTTTATTATCACAAACTTTTCGTTACTCTCTTAAACGTAAATACAGTAAATTATTACAAGGGTTTCGCGTCTTTCGTCCCTTTCTCTCGTTCCCCTTCGTTTTCCCTTCGTTTGTTGTCTCGTCACGCGCATTCCTGGTACTCGTCCTGACGAGCACGCAGAATCGTCTGTGCTTGTTGACCGACCAACAACGCGAAGGTCTTAAAAGCATTTCCCAAGAACTTTCTTATCGCGGCCTAGCGCGACCTCGCGGCACGTGATCCAGTGATTAGAGGCATTTCGTGTTCCGTTCGGTGATCGAACACGATTTCCTTCGTTGTGCAAACGAGTACAAGTGGAAAAAAACACTCCTCGCTCTTTCACTTTCTCAGCTGTTGAATCCAACGTAGAGAAAGTACAGTAAATCGTTGATAAGAGTCGCGAGAATTTGTTGAGTAATTGTCGCGTTGTTATCCTCGCCACTTGTTCGTCACGCGACGAACGATGTCTCGAGTTATTTATGAGAAATTTTGTACTCTTACGATGAACGAGTGCGATCGAATTTCACATCCTTCGATCGATAAATGTCGCGGTGTTAGGACCACGTTGCGAGTTATTTATGAGAAATTTTGTACTCTTACGATGAACGAGTGCGATCGAATTTCACATCCTTCGATCGATAAGTGTCGCGGTGTTAGGACCACGTTGCGACACTTATTTATCGACTATTCAGTGTATTACCACGAATCCAAATCATAGAAAAATTGATTATAATTTTTCTCTTTACTTTATTTATTTATAGACATCTTTGCAACGTTCTCAGCTTTCTCACTCTCGAAGCTGCACCCTGACCTCGCGGATTGAATTCGTATAGAAATATTCGCCGGAAATTATGCTGTTACCGTACTAGCTAGAAACGAGTTTGTTTGATTCCATGACTGACACGGACGCATTGTTTAATTTCATTTCGGAACGTAATCCACGTCGCGCTGCTTTAATTAAATCAAGCGTTTTATTGCTGTCTGCGTGAATTCGGCTGTTAAATAACGTCGATAACGTTTCGCGCATTTCAGAAATACATGTGTAGTATAAACGATTGTTGGGTCTGCTCGAGGGGGAAATTAGTAGGTTGGAAAAAAACAGTCGGTATGTCACATATTTAACTCGGAGGAATGAAGTAGACTTATTACTCGTTTGCAAACGTTCCATTTATCGTTGTGTTGGAAGAATTTATATGAAATTTGGTGAATTAATTCTCAATAGGAATTTATTTGAACCATAACACTTCGATTCTTCGTTATTCCATCGTCAGAAAAATATTTTATGATTAAGAACTTTCGAGTCAAAGTTAAAGGAAACTAAACTAACTAAGTATTCGTTTATTTTTTCATGATACTTTTTCTCTCGTCTTGGTTACTCCGTTACACATCCAGGTTATTCAGAACATGTTGCATTTCGTGTACTTCATAGATCTTGGAAATTTTGAAAACCACAGCACACTTTCGTTTCCAAACTTGCCTGTGGTACGAAGCCGAAGGAAGTCTGAAACTCGAGATGCGTTTTCGAGAGGAGAGCTTGGGAAACGTCGGTGAAAGTTTTCCTCGCCCTGCGAAGAATGATTTTATCGCCATGATCTGCGTACACGTAAAAATGCGCGTATAAATGTACAGTCCTCCGGGATTCGTAATAGCGATTCGATTCTCGAGCAAGAAAGTATGAGAAATTGAAAGATTCCAGATAGCACGGGCCAGAGCTTGCCGGTGACGTGCAGGTCCGCGTAGTCACGTGAGCTCGAGTGACTTACACCCTCGTCCTTACTACACGGGAATACACTTACGCGCCACGGCATTCATTTTCTGCTATCGTGAGTTGTACCTCCACGGCGAGCGGACGACGGGATTGAAAAATTCCAGATAAAAGTATTACATTGCAGTTTCCACGCTCCGCGAACATTTCTGAACGACTCGTGCGGGCAGGATGATCCTTTCCTCGAGGGTAATTAACAGCGATCGAGAGATTGACATCGATGAATTTTATTTAATCTTAACGTATCAAGTGTCCACATTTCTGTTTTCAATTCGTCCTAATTTTGCTATCCCATGCATGTTTGATATGCATTTCGTAAGAAAAAATTCTCAGTTATTACCAAATAGTATTTTTGCGACAGCGTGAAGGTGTTTCGCAACAACGTGAAGCTGCTTCTTCGTCCGAGCGGAAGCGAGGTTCCGATGTTGCGGTTGCCATTAAAGAACCGGCAATTATTTGAATTGGGAGAACAGTGACAAACCTTGTACAGTTCGGACGTTCCGAAATCTTTGTGTTCTAGTTAATCGTTAAATAAATGTGTTGTTTCTCACACATTTACAATGGTCACTCAAAAATATATCTATAAAAGGTACAGCTTATACTTGCAATTGATGCATTACATTTATTGCACTTCCAACTGCAAGTAGCGTTTTCCTTCGTTATCCCATGCCCCTGTTTTGCCCTCCGAAGAATACGAGAGCTCGGATTAATATTATTTGTGCAACTTTAACCGGCAAAAGTTTGATATTTCAAGATTGCCCCTCTCTTATTCAATTATGTCGAGTAACGTGAAACTCGAACTTTCACGACTCGTAACTTTGAAATTGTTGAAGTTAGGTGGCCAGGAGGAAGTTATCGTGCACAGCTTAAAAATTGTAATATGAAAAATAATGTTCAAGTGGCAGAGACGACGAACGCAATGCTTCGAAGGAAAATTCGCCACGAGTGTCGATAGTTTTCGTATTACAGCGAGTCATGGCGAACGTTGCGAGCAGCTTTCCTTCGTTTTCGTGGCGCAAATTTGTTTTTCCGCGTGTTCGTGCTTAACCACGGCAACTGATACACGGGATTTCATTTGAAACTTTAATGAAAACGAGCGATTCGTTTCGTATCTTCGATTCACCTGAACGATTTCCTGTTTTTCTGTGCTCGTTAAAGAGCCTATCCAACGCCGATGTGGCGAAAATGTTGGTTGCCACTGTTTGCATAAAAGGATAGAGATAAAGAGAACTCGTTTTTGGGGAATTCGTACCTACTGATGCCGGTTTCGCTTCTACGGCGCCGCGAAAATGCAAACGAACGCGGATCGTACGTACCATTTTCGCACGTAATTGGTTTCACGCGAAACGAGACAATTTTCATTGCACTGTCCTCCATCTCGTACATTGTCGCAATTGTATCGCCAAAATAGCTGCTCCTACCAGCGGTTTCGCGTTCTGCATAAATTTGCCAGCTTACAATTCCGTTAAAATGGGGGGAAATTATAGGTTCGTGTGGCGTGTATCGTCGTGAAATATGTCTATTGAAGTGCTGGTCTAAGAAAAACAAAATTATTTTGAACGAATCAGAGATTAACTTTAGCATATGGGCGACCGTTCTAATGGGGCCAAATGCCTATCAATAAATAACTTGCTATTCTTTCTTTCTAGATTACCAATCAATTTAAGACTTTCATTTGGAAAATTCTGAGAAAACGTAATCGCTAGAATAGAGTTTCCAGCCAGATTCTACGGCGTTTAATTACACATTTAAATGTGCGCAAAATGGAAAGGCTTCTCGCGGTCGCCGCCATTAACGTACACACAAGCGCGAAGAAAGACAAATGCACTTGCGGATAGTCGCATAGGATTCAGCGACAGCCAAGTGTACAATACGTTTCAGCCGCGGAAGCACTTAAAGTTTCCATTTACTCGTCGCACGCAGCCGTTCGTATTGGCGTGTGAATGCTTACGTTTGAGGGTTATACGAGCGGCCAGGACGCAACCTGTCAATGGCGGTATTTCCCGACGAATGGAAAAAAAAAAGAAGAGAGAAGGAAGGAGAGTCCGCGTGAAAATGCTCGCGAAGTATAATGCCAGTCACTTGGCCGAAATACAAGGTGCGGTGAAAAGAAGTGCCCTCAAAGGCGGCGATATCAACTGGGAACTTCCTCTCGCATTTGTGCAACATAAAGCGAATGTGGTATGATAAAGCGCGGATAAAAGCATAATTTTTTTAAACCGCCGGGCGAATACCTTGCATCCGGAATTCTCTGTGCGAGATACGCGTCTTTGTGGATGCAAATGTGTTTAGTCATTACGCGGGAAACGATAAACTCCCCAGAGGGTGCGCGTTTCCTATGGTTAGAAAGAGAAACGCGATCGAGGGAAGTTCGTCGTTTAAAGAGGAGGCATTCGTTTCTTTCCAAATCGCGAAGTTTTTCACGGACATTCCTGGCCGTGTCTGGAAGATTTTGGGATCGATGAAAAATTTGGGGCGTTTCAGTCGCTGCGTTAACTCCACTTGCACGATAGTTTTTGGGATCGATTCTTGTTACGAGAGAAGTCAGCTGGGGACAAGTGGTCGACTACTTTCCGCGATAACGCGTCGAGCTTCTTGCTGTGACGCGGTAGAAGTAGAAAGGGCTGCCTTTCGACGTTACTCTGCTTTCGATTTGCAAGGGTCAGTAGATTTTTTTCATGGAACCTGCTGGGTGCAGAAACACTTAAGACTGTAAATTTGTTTCTGAAAATGAATTTCTTGCGAGAGAGAAGAGAAAAAGGGGGCCGACATACTGGGTTAAAAACGTTGTATAATAGATTAGGGGTAGTCACAAATTTTCTTACCGCTGTGATTTTTTAGTGGAGGTTTAGGAATAACACGTAGCTAAATTTATTTTTTTATGTATACTCTGCATATACTGATAATACACAAAACATTTAATTTGAAGCTGCATTTCTGCATCCCTACCACCCACCATGAAAGCTTGAGTTGACCACTAGTGGACGACGAGGACCACATTGACTAGCCCTGTTTTAGATATTTAACACATTTGTGACCGCTGACGTGAATTCACGTAATTTCAAAGTCTATTCCTGATTGTCTATTATTTACCTTATAAGCAAGTATACAAATTATGAAAACCTTTTTATTTCATACATTACATATTCACAAAATTGATATTCCAAAACATATGTTGTAACTTTTATCTTCGCCCTAACGATACAAATTTGGAACGTTCAGCTTCAAGATTATATTATTTTCGCCAGTACTCGGTATTAGAAACGTAAAATATCTGCCGGTCGCGAATGTGTTAATTCACCATTCTTTTCATTTCCGCCACGTATTTTCTTGTAAGATCCACACACCCAAGAAATATTGAAGATAATCGGTTGTACGAAGCTTCGAGGTGCAAGGATTCCTTAAAATTCGATTTTTAGATCCGATACGGTCCCCTTGTCAGACGTTCCGAAGGGCACGTTTCTCTCGCACGCGTTTTCCGCCAATATCGACGAGGATTCCTGCAGGCGTTATTGAAAATCCGTATAGGAGACGACAGGGTGGGGCGACGATGTCGCAACAGCTCGTGTGTTTAACCCCCCTGGAGCAAGGACACGCATATTTTATCCGGTCCCCTTTAGGTATTCCAGCAATAGCGCCGTCGGCCATGTGGCGTTGCATCCCCGAAGGTAGCAAAACTGTAACCAGCCAGCAACAACGCCAATACCTTCGTCGTTCCACGCGAAGGGAGTATGAGTGGGAAATACTCGCCGAAAGAGAGCGGGCGAGAGGAGGGACCACTGTCGCCCGTAGAAATTGAGAGCGTTTCTGGAAGATCCCGTAGGGTAGGGCGCGAGTTTGGTGGGAAGCGCTTGCATGGAATTTCTTGTGTGAATTCCAAGGCACGCGACATACCGCGCGTCCTGGTATTCGGTCAGACTCTGGGTGGCTTCGTTTTTACTCGGCGCGCGTATTTGCCTAGACGCGCGAACACCACGGGATAACGTCATCCGATAACGGGGCGAGCCTGTGTATCAGAACGCGATTACATTGCGCGCAGAATGTAATTATTGGAATTCAATTAATGAGCGACCGAACAATTCGATTCCCGGCCAGATTCTAGCCGTCCACGAGACTAAAAAGTGACGAGAGTGATGATGGTTTCTCAGGAATTGGCACCATCGGGTACAATGGGGGTACTTGGTGGGAACTCGTTCTTGTTGTTGGTAGGAAGAAGTCGATCTTCTTTTTTTTCTACTACCGTGGTAGAGGGGAAATCCTACATAAGACACCCCTCAGATGTTGTTGGGGGGGTAGTGTCAGATTCCTACTGACTAAAAACCACTCCACCACAGCCTCTCGCGGCGAGACTCCACCGAAGGTAATACTTCGCCCCCAGGAAGAAGTCGATCTGGGACCTATTGAAGCTCCTAGTATAGAGAAAATGGAGCTTGGTAGGTGGTTAACACATTTGCGACCGGCAGATATTTTACGTTTCTAATACCGAGTATATACTGACGAAAATAGTAAAATTCTGAAGCTGGACATCACAAATTTGTATCGTTAGAGTGACGGTAAAAATTATAAGATATGTTTTAAGTGTTGTAAATATGTAGTGTATAAAATAAAAAGATTTTCATAATTTTATCGCAATCAAGAATAGAATGTGAGTGACGTGAATTCACGTCAGCGGTCGCGAATGTGTTAACAACTTTTTACCCTTCAGTGGAACAGCCCTCCTAACCCTCCCTCATTTTAAACATCGTCATATTTACACTGAGAAACCAATACTCGTCAATTGAATAGTTTTACTTGAAGTGCTGCATCCAAGGACCTCCAATGAAATGTAGCTTTCGAAAGAATTTTGAAGAGGATACTGATGATTTGCAATTGACCTGCTGATCGATACCCGTCTGGAATCAGTTTACCTTTCAGACGCTCCTCGTACGAAGAAGCCGAGGGTAATTATTCGCTGGGGAAAGTCGGTTGTCGAAGGATTAAGGCAAGTATCGAGAGCTTCCTCGGCTGCAACGTTCCTCGATGATCGAAAGACCAACTTTTCCGAGGAAGTTCGACGCTCCCGTTCCCGTGTTAACGCCTTGGCACGTCGCACCTGTTTCAGAAATTGATGCCTCCTCAGGAGGTCCCGCGGGACAGGACTCGGAGAGTTCTCCTAAATAAGGGATCGAGCTCAGCCACGGCAACTTGGAAATTGCGGCCGTGGCGCGGTTGCGGTGATCCCTCACGTGCGATCACGATCACCCCACGAATAAACACGTCAACCCTTTTGTCTCTCGTCGCGTCTTCCCGTTTTCCATGTTCGACGCGATCCCGCCTACGATCGCGAGGGGAGCCGAGGGAACACCGATACCTGTTGAAATTAATTAAACTTTCTTCCGAACGTTTGTCTTCGGTATTCTTCCGCGCGCCGGGTTGCCTGGCAGGCTGATTACGTAGGCAATTAAATAATTTCACCCTTAGGTACAGCGGTGACATTTCGACGCGGCGGACTCTATTATTTATTGCCTCACCGCAGCTTTGTCTTCTGCGGTGGAGACTGGAAATTTCGTTTACCTTCCTGGGTGGAGGTTAATTGAGATTTCTGGAGCGTGTCACCCAATTTGGCTACCTTAAATAGTTCACTTTTGAGACAAAAATTGATTCGTCGAGGAAATAAAATCAACAAGACCAGAAAAAAATAATTTACTTTTAATTTTACGAATAGATCGTCCAAAACATTCATAGTTCACTCCGTGCTCGCGAATTTCTTTCTCGAACAATCTTCGCAATCCGAGCTATGCACGGCCTTTTTAATTTTAGTAGCAAGGATAGAATGCCGCATCGAAATGTTGCCGCAGCGGAGCTTTATCGCGTTTTAACGTCACCGCGCAGGCCAATATTAAGCGCGATATAAACGGCCGGTTGTGTTCAATTTGGTACGAAAACGAAATGAGAATAAAAAATGTACCACCGCAAAAGTGCTCTGGTGGTACGTTTTATTTTACACGGCGGACACGTCGTATCAGCGCGGAAAATGGAACGCTCCAGCGTTTGCGACCTCGGCAGGGTTGGATATTTTGGTGCCTCCGCGGCCCGTGGCCCCGTTGTATTTTCTTCGCTCTCCAATTGCCCGACCCCCCTCTACCCTTCTTCTTTTCGACCGTGCCCGAAGACAGCCGGATATTTTACGCGGGGGTTGATATTCTGGGACATGCACGGGTACAAATGATAGCGCGAAAATGTTTCACCGAGATCCCTCTTCTTTTTCACGGTTGACTGCGGTGGAAAAATGGAGAGCTCGCTCGAAGCACATTATCCGAGAGTGCGCGCGGATATTGATACTGTCGTTGCGTGAAGACCTGCCAGAAATTTCCACCGCAATGGTAGAAATGGATTTGCCCTATTTGTCGCGGCGTATTTTCGATCGTCGCCGTTGAGACCTATACGACCCGACTACGGGGGTCTGGCGTCGATTGATACGAGCTCGCCTTCTTCGGTACGTGTACGTGTTGTTAATGATAATATCGGATGGGATGACGTTCATCGGATAAATGGAGCTGATAAGTCGACGGTGACGTTACGTTGATTGACACCTCGATATAATTAGAATCCGTGGCCCTCTGGGGGATTTCATTTGGCAAACTTATCGCGAATCTCTCGCACACTTTGCCACCTCTTCGGGGTGAGCTTATTCAGTTTATATACACGTCTATCTTACTATAAGTCCTCTTTGAAATAAATTAAAATTGAAGAATTATAATTTGATCATTTGATTTTATATTTTGGGAATGAATTCTGGCTAAATTTCGTTTGCTTCGTTAACAATATTCCTGAGAATAAACGAATCTTGAATCTTACCTCTTCTCGTTGAGTAGAAATAAAAAGACCCGGAAGTAAAAATCTATCTGCTGTTGTTGTTTTCCTCTCTCGTTGCAAAAATTCACAGCGAATTATCGTAACCAGTTAATAGATCGCGAAGAAACCGTGTCGAGGATAGCGTTGTTGCGACCAGCCGACGAGCTATGCCTCGATTTCTCCATTATTGCGAAAGCCTGAAAACCGGGCGCAACAAAGAGGCAATCGACCCTCTTTCAGGATAGCTCGATTTGTTTTCAGAACCGGACCGTTCGGCTTAATTTAACGACGAGTACGTGGCTGTACTTCGTGAAAACCCTCGACAGTATCTCGTGATTTTCTTGGAAGCAGGACACGCGAAAATTTACCTCGAACGAGATGAACATTTCCTATGGTCGATCCGTTGCGAAAAAGAAACGAGAAAACAACCCAGAGACACCTTCCTGAACTACTGTATAGTCATCGTCGACCTACATGTTTCCCAGTACCAACTAAGACAAAATCTTTCTTGTTTTATCGAATTATACGTTCTTCACCCTTGTTTATTCTGATTTATCGATAGAAGAGGGAAGCTGGTTTCATTTCTATGCATATATTTTTTCTATATTGTTCCGACCGCTTGAAGATGCATCGTTGCCGCAGGGTGAAGGTGTTCCGCAACGATGTGAAGCTGGTCCTTCGTACGAGCGGAAGCGTTTTAAATTTCCCCGTACGAAAATCGAAATATTGGTTGATTATTTATCTTTCGCTTCATCGCTGAGAGATTCTTGCGCGCAATTACGCGAGTGCTGCTTTATTGCTCCGTGTCGTTCGACAAAAGAAAAAAGACATCGTTCGAGTCGCATTATTCCACAATAGTTCGCAGGGAATGTGTTTTTTACCATCGATTCTTATTGACGTTCCTTTCGTAGCGGAAAATGCGAGGTTACGCGCAGGAACGCGGACGGTCTTTTCTTTGATTATGGATTTACACATCGCAATAAGCAATTTCTTTTAATAAAGCTGCCGGAACATAAAGTTTATATAGACGCTTTCTTCGGGAGAGTTATGGTTAAACAACTGGGAACGGCGGAGGCGGCATCGCTCGCGGGTCAACGAAGTAAATTTACGCCGATGAGAAAATTCCACGTGTATCGGATTGGTCGGTGAAACGGAATGAAATTTTCGTAAAGTCGTTCCGGAATAAAATCGAATTCACGGTTGCGTTGGCCTGGGCCTCGCGCGCTCGAATTACACCGAATCAACTTGATATATAAGCGACATCAAAAAATTGTCGGAAACTCGGCCGCTGTGTATCGAATCGAAGCAACCGGGCGAAAGAATTTGCAGACGCGGGAGTATCTGACGTTGCACAGCCTCGAGACATTTTAATTTATAAATGGATACGTTGCGGGACGTGCGTGGAGTTGGCAAAATTGAATAATGAGAGCGAAAGAGGCCGAGAGAGATATTGGAATGCCGAGAAGAAATGCGAAGGGACGCTTTTGGGTCACTTGTATTTTCTTAGATGGCACTTGGAATATTCCCTGTCGCGATGCCGGAGTATAGTGTAATGGAAAATGTCGGCGGTAGCAAATTATAATTGAGTTCGAGCGAGTTTCGTCTTCGCATTAAAAAATTTTCTGATAAGATCTGACTTGGAAGGTATAGATGCACTCTTCATTTTCACAAATATAATTGACTTTGAACAGTTTTTCTCTCATACTTTGAAGACACCCTGGGCCATTTCTTTGAGTAACTTATAGTGCTTCTTTATCAGTATTAGTTTCTTTATAAATAGATCGCAAATTGTTGATTTATTTACTCGGATATGCGCAAGAGTACCGGTAAAATTCATATAAAAATTTTGAAGCTGATTGACTGATGATTGAATTTTGTATTTTGAAATTACGTATACGTACGATGAACATAATTATTGAGGTATCATTGTAAATGTTTATAGATTGAGGAACCATACATTTAACTCTGCATTAAACTCAACAAAACTAGGAACTAATTACCTATGGTATTTTCCAAGTAAATCCTACCTGCTCGTTGTGTTTCTGCAGTTACTATATTATTACGCCATCTTAACTATAATAGAAGCAAAGTCTCGTGGCACCGTCTGGCAATAGCTCGTCCCACAGGCTGCACGTTATCTTTCCGTGGGATCCTTCTAAAAGAACCACCGAATTATTCAACTTTTACGAGTATTAAACGAGATATCGATTGGCGGTTAGCCGAACCAAACGACCGGATACGAGTAGATTCCGGCCGAGTGGAACGACTGAATCGCATTGTGAGTGCATAATACGGTATCGTGTATAATTCAGCCGTGTTAACAAAGTTTTCCACGAATCCGGGGCGAATTTATGTCGTTTCTGTTACATCGAGGCGGTGGCCCGAGCAAAAGTGTACAAAGCCGTCTGTTCGTTTGTCAATTTTGCGCGATAAATCTCGACTGCTCGACGAGCGCATTCGATAATGCTGTAAATCATACACCGGATGGCCTACGGTGAGAAAATAGCCGTTAAATTAATATCTCTTCCTTTCATGCGCGGGCTGGTTCACCACAAGGAACGGAAAGATGGATGGCTGGGACAAAATTCTTTTTGGCATCGATCTCCACTTCGATAATATCGCAGATTGATCAACCCTGGCTTTAGAACGTCACGCGTTTTCCACTCGTGTCGCTTTGTAATATCGTATTTTACAGTTCCTGCTGCGATTTAATAGAAATGTCGGGTGATTAAATTTATTTCGCTCGAATGATCCGCAATTTGTTATACGCGCTCCTAAATTTCCCTGCAACGCCATTACCTGTCGATATTCTTCTCTCGCGAGAGTGTACCTGCGCGATTGAAAAAGGAAGGATGAATAATTTCAGGGTGCAGCAACGCGATATTCGCGAGACCAGAGGAGAAGTGTTCCAGTTGACGGATGGGCCACAAATCAACGTCAGTGGAGGTGTTTTGAATTTATTTTTCGAGAATCGCGAGTGTTTTTATATATATTTCAACTGTGCAGGTTAATCAGAGAGTTTGAAATAATTGCTAGTAATTTTTCGTGATTGTGCACGTGGTATACTATTATTGGAAATAAGCTGACCCTTTATTTTTATTCAATATAACATTTCTGAAACGTATGAAAATAATTGTACAAAGAAATATGACGAAATCAATCTGTTAAATAAGAGTGAATTAAATTAATACATCGTAGTCGTATTATCAGTCATGAGTATACATTAATCAAATTCAAAAAAATTGTCACCTATTTTGTAATACTGTAACGAGTTCGAACAGTCTGTTCCAAAAGATGTGTCTACCCCGACAGGATGTAAAATTGTTCCGATACCGTTATAGTCCCTTAATTATTTGATTCGTCGCGCGACTTCCCTTGCGGATTATTCTCGTTCCCTTTTCCGACGTTTACCCGCCGTGTTTCGTCATATTTTCAGAACGGTTTAGTTTTGTTGTCGAAGGCGTTAATACCCGGCTCTCGAAAGCGGTGGAACGTTCCTTGTAATCCGTTCGTGCTTTCCTCTCCTCTGGATTCGTTTTCTTTTGTCGCGCCCAAAGGCAGCTTATTTCAGCCTCGATGGCTTCGTAATCCTCTAATTTTCCTTGCGGAAAAGTCTGGGCGCGTTGGATTAAAAGCAAGGAAAAGAGGGACGAATCGAGTACGAAAGGGCCAAGGGATCGAGCAACGCTGTCAATGAAGTCTTAATTGTCGCACCGAGCGGGGGTCGATCGTGCAAGTGGCCTTGTTAAGCATCGATTGATATATCGAGAAGGGGGTGAGCTCTGCCAATAACGGCGTAGCTAGAAATATCGTGATTTAAACGACGAGCCAACCACCCCGTTTCACCTCGAATACCACCGTCGCGTTCAATTCCCTTCTGTACATTTCGTTCCCCGATCTTTATTATTCCTCGTGACTCGGTAGCTCGGTCCGCTTTCTTTGTTCTTTTCTTCTCCTGGGAGTACTCGCACATGCGCTCACACTCGTTTCCGACTCGTGATTTTCTAACAGGCTCTCGTACGCTACCTGAAAACCACTCCCGTTCTCTCTCTCCATCATCCTCCGCTACTTGTTCTCGAGATGTTTAAGAGAAACGGAATACATCGCGAGTCTAATTCTTTCAATGCGCGCTGATTCCGAACCGAATTCTTAAGAATGATAATTCATCGCTAGAGTAACGATGAAACGGGTTAAAATGACCGTGCTCCGTGAATCTGATGTTAAAAATACTGTGATAGTATTACTTATTTAATACATTAAATGTAGAAGTGAATGACACGTAGGCTAAAATGAACATGACGAGCTAAAATAAACTTATATATAGAGCAATTACATCAGAACAGAAGACAGTTGATCGAGCAAAATTCCAATTTCCAAATTTAGAAAACCATAAATTGCGCGAGAGGCGTGTCTCTCTTCCTGTACACGAGTTTCCTCTTCCAAATCGCGTGGTCGTCCAAAAGCGAACGCAGTCTCATACCACGTCTTTTCGCCGTTCCGCCGATAGCGTTAATTTCCTGTCGTTCGACAGTTTGCGTATTTTAAATACAAGACGCTGATCGGCCAGAAACGCTCAATTAAACGTCGAGGCTGGAGATCAGAGCCACGCGAACGACAGCTTAATCGAAAAATTATCCATCCGGGGAACCTGTCCCTCGATCGCCGATTAAACGTCGCATGAATGCAAATTTGCCGCGAAACTTGCCTCGTAATCGGCGTGATTACCCGCGGCGCGCCTCCGCCTTCGTTCTCGCGATTTTTCCTCGCGAGTCCTCGTCAAAGGTACCGCGATGGGAATTCTTCGACGATCGACATGGCACTCGACGATCTTCGCTAACTGTCCGCCTTTGAACGGCCTTGATATCAATCGAGTCGCTTCCAACGAGCCTTTATCTGCCTCGGTATCGAACGAGTCGCCTCGGTCTTCCTTCAGATTACCTGCGAATGTTTACGCCGCGGCTCGATAATCGCGCCGATATCGCATTACCGGCCCGGTAATTATAATTAAACTCTTACTAATAGTTCGTCGGCAGCCGCTCCACGACGCTATAACTGCCTCGGTGTACTAACGAACTCGAATAGGGCGTTCAATTAAATGCTACTTAACACGACCGATCCAAATCCCCTGCCTCCAGCTCCGCCTTCCCACGTTAGCCCCCTCGAATGGGGGGCAGGAGCGGCTTCTGCCACGCTAATCACCATCCCATACTACTGAAAGCGCTCCATCCTGAACACCAGCGAACCGTGCATCCTCCACGGGAGATGAAATTGTTCGATGGTTCGCGGGCTCTGCCTATAACCTTCGACAAAACGGCGAACTTACCGGCTTCCACGTTGATGTAACTGGGTCGCATCGCAGCTTGGCCAGGGGTTATTGGCTCGCTTAATATTCGGATAATTTGTCGATGATTTCTCGCGTAACTCTGCATCCTCCCAGAAAGATAATACTTTGGAACGAGCGAGGTCTTAAATCGATTACTGAATTCACTGTGTAGCTTGGTCACCTGACCAAACTTGTGAACTGAAAATTGTAGGGCGATTGTTTTTGTGTCGGAATCGATAGAAGGTTAGATGATTAACACGTTGGTTGCCAGACAGAAACTTGTGAAAATTTGTACCAAGTTAAAATTTTGTCTCGAGACTATTGAAGATCAGATGACGTAACATTTATCGACATCGATTTCTCAACATCGTCAAATTCACGAATCCTATCCACATTTATTTTTATTAACGCCTCACATTTGGATTTTTTTTTCTAGTTCCTTGATGAAAAGTCCTGTCACCTGTTTCTAGGTGACGTGGCGACGAACGTCTTAAAGAGCTAGGACTCCCTTCACGAAATGGTAAAACATAATCGTGGAAGTAAATTTAGTATGCTTTATAAATCCCTGTTATTCTTGTAAAATGTAATTGACCTCCTTTCAAAAATAAATTTGTTCGATATTGCTAAATGTGTTTGTGTTTGAAATTCACAGTCGGTGAGTAAATAAAGGTCGAAGTTAGTAGTTGAATACTATGTACCTATATTTTAAGACTTTTTGCCCGCCTGTGTGTGCGTCAGTTCCAACAGCAAACCCATTTCGGAAGGTCTCGCGTAGTCGTTTATTACAACGTCGGGTGAAATACGGTCTGACCAGTGACATCTGTTTCTCCTCACTATTGGTAGGTACGAGTATTTCTCGCGTTTGTCGGTCATTTTGAAAATTGGTAATGCTGCACCCGTTGCTGCACTTTCCATACCAATTCGCGTTTCTCCCTGCCGCGAGCGAGTCTCGCGTTGCTATCCCTTCGCATCCGGTTACGCAGGTGGAATACTTGCAGCGGTTAATCAATTAGCATGCGTTGTAACAACAAACAACGTCGAATCCGTTCAAATATTCCTTAACGTTTCCGTAACGAAATTTAATAACAGTGTTTCGATAAATTGACGTCAATAAAATTTCAATAACGAAATTCCGGTTACATACTTCGCTGCGGGAAAATGTGCAAATGGGCTCGTTTAACACGTTGATCGGCACGTCACCCAGAACTGGATGACAGAACATTTTATTAAAGAACTAAAAAAATTAATTCCGAAGTTGAGGTGTTAATAAAAATAAATCTAAATATAATTCGTGAATTCAGAGTGTCTGAAAAATTAAATACTATGACAAACGATAAATTTCAATTTGTCAGATCCAATTTTGAATTGCCTCGAGACAAAATTTTAACTTTATAGAAATATTTACCAGTTTCACTCTGGCAGTCAACATGTTAAAATCATTTGCTTTGCGTTCTCCTTGGCCTCTGTAACGAATTCTGATACGACGAAAAATCTCCCATCACAGGGAAACAAATTTACACAAAACGATAACCGAGCAGCTTCTGTTTCTCCAATGTAAGTGTTCCAATGTGCTCCAATGTAAGCGTTCGCGAGATCTTCGTCGTTGGGTTTGCTAAAGTTCGGCGTAAGTACGTGGAATACGAGAGTGGCCTTACAAATCGGAAGTTACAAGGTGAAAGCACAAAGTTCGAATATTTAAGCGCGAGAATATTGAGAATTCATCGTAAACGTCGAGGCTACAGGATGTGAAGAACGAGTGACATTTCCATTTCCTTTTTCAAAGTATCGTTCCATTCGTTGTAGATTTCCTTTGTACATTTCTGTGAATATATCTTGGAACAATTGCTAAATTAAAACTCCTTCGATCTATCTAGTTTTCCACGTATGAAACGACATGGTCCCAGATTCGACAGCTTTTCCTTACGAGTAAACGTGGAAGAATGAGAATGCTGAGAGGAAAACACGCACGTATTCCGAATAAGAAAAAGATGGAACAGAAGTCACGCCCCGCGTGACGGAATCAATCCGCGCCGTTGTCATTTAGACAGTCATTGAAATTCAGTAAAGCGTGCCCATCGCGCTGCATTCACGATGATCATCGCGCTCGAATGCATCTGGCAATGCTTCACTCGAGCTTTAACGCGTCGAGCGTCGTGTTCCCAGGTGCGGAATCGTTGCGACGTCGCGACAGCTGCGGATACCTGACAGGTTGCGATGGCGCCAAGCACGTTGTTTAACGATAATTATAACGACGCCGTTTAGTGGCCGTGCGGGTGTGTAACGTTAGCACGTGTCGCCCTGGTCGGGTCCTGGCGAAAATTCGCGGCTAGGAGTTTCTCGTCGACCACTCCGTGCCTGACCATTTCCCAGGGAACAACGGGAACGTGACCATCGTTCCACTTTCTCTCCGCAGTTGTTATCATTTTAGTGTCAGCTCGGCGAATTTATCTTGGACGATATTTCTTGTTACGCCGGAGTTGGAGACTCTAGGGATGAGTTAGATTCGAACGTTCGATATTGCACCACTATCTCTGACGACGGGGACCGTTTCATAGTTGGCCACAATGCTTCCGAATATGTCGCGCATCCCTGCTTACCGTCGTCCGACTTGTCTATGCACGGTGTAAATCCATTATAAAATTATGGGCACAATTAACTCCCTAAATTGAATCGCCGGTAGAAGCAAAATTAGTTTAGTAAATAAAATGGCACACGGGGTGTATAATTTATTTAATACATGGAAGCGTGGTCGAAACTGTGATTAATTTATCGAATGCAAAAGATTAATTAATTTGGTTGGTGCGTTGAGTGGGAAATAATTTCCGAAGGGTTGAAATCGAGCATAATATTGTTCAATTTTAGTACTCTGATATTTCAGAACTGCAATTTTAATCTCACGAGTGGATAAACTCTTTTTGTGTTATATTTTCGTTCGATCTCTATTCAAATCAACTGAAGTTCTATCCGACGTATAGTAAGCTATGTTTCTCTCTGCACGATCGTACGTATTCGTTCGTGTTTTGGTAGTTCTAATTTATAAAAATATTGCCAGTGGACAGTAGGTCACTGTGACTTGATAAAGCAAAGCCTTGCAATGCGTGGAATTTTCTGAGCCATCGTAAAATTTTTAATATTTGATATAATTCCCTTGTTTGTCAAGGGATGGATAGGGATGAGGATACCCGGCAATCTGGTATTTCACTGAAAATACATATTTGTCGTTGCGATTTCACGTCACATCATGAGATTTATCTTCCGTTGAAATATTCTGAATGACGTTAAGTAAGGGATGCGAGCGCACGAGGATGCTTTAAAAATCAAATGCCACAGCCTCGATCGTTCTTTTCACGTTTCACTCGTTGAATTGCGCAATCTATTTCCGAGCGTTTCGTGAAATATTGATTATTTCCGACGAACGGTAATTTCTCATTATGATTTAATGAAATCATTGAATCCATCGCTTTGTAAAGCTTAGGATGCGTTCTGCGCGAGTGCGCATAAAATTTCCTATTGTAAAGTATCGATGATTATTGGGCTCGATTGAACCGACTATACTTCATGGATATATTTCTGTGACACATTCAGGCGTGCTGTTTTGACAAGCTGTAATAGAAGAAACGCTATCGAGCGGGGAGCAAGAATTTTTTGAAATTTATCACGTTACTCTGGTCTATCGAGTGTTCTGGTTAATGTTCAGATAATATTTGATGGAATATTTACTTTCAAAAATCACGAGCAGCGTGGGTTTTGATTGTAATTAACAATTCTGTTATAATTGCGTGGCGAAGCTCTATACTAGGTGGTAAAAAATAAAATGAAATTGAATTAATCATTCAAAAACAAATGATGCCTTGGTAGAACATAAAGTACTTAAGAAGAATACATTACAAATTGAAACTGACAAAAGACAACTGTAGCTTAATTCCATCCATTCAATCAATGACACGTATACAATCTTAAATAATAATACGACAGTATATCGTTCTACATCTGTCAAATTCTAATTGTGACCGAGGTATTATACATGTATGTGAATTGTAAATTCGATTTCCGTTAATCCCATTAATTGTTAACGAGAAGGATCTATATAAAGCGCTCCGCTGGCTTTCCAATTTGTAACTATCATTCATTTGATCCATTCGCTTCACTCAAAACTTCGACGAAGCAGTGAGACAGATGAAAAGAATCTGTTGGCATAAGTTTGACGAATATAACAATGCGACGTGATATAACAATTTATTAATAGACAGTCTCGAAAAAGATGACATAAGCGCGTTTCCAACGTTACTCGAGCATTCGAACCGCTGACAGCAACCGATGAAACTATTTTAAGTCTCCGGTGGACAAAGCGCTGTGAAACGATCTTTTGCGCTCTGGGCATTTCGTATTCGTGCACGGCACAACTCCTTAGGGATCGTTTTTTCGTTTCTAGACGTCGAGCAATCGATGGTTCATCGGTGAGATTGAATATAAGTCGATAGCATCGACCTCCGATACGCTGCATTCTCAACTGCAGCCGTGTTGAGCTAAGAAAATGGAATATTTGTCTAGCCGGTTCCGTTTTGTCGATACTTCAAACGATATTCGCGACTACTAGGTATACGTGCGATCGTGCCACCGCAATTTTGTGCATGTTATCATTGACGAGTGTGAAATTTCAAAGCGGGAACTCGTTTTAATCACGCGGTTCGCTCTCGGGGATTATTTTCGCCATATTTGGAACGGCAAGCGCGCCTACAATCGAAAATACACATCAGAGATACTTCGATGAGTCGCGTTTCCATAGCTCTTTGGGTGTCCCTGTGTGCATTCTTTCGAACGAATTACACGCTCGGTAGATAGCGCACGGTACTGTTTCTCGTGATGTAACTCGTGGCCGTTCAGGTGTCTGCAAATGTTTAAAGAATATCAATTGTCGATAACCTTGTAGCGTTTAGCAAGAACTTTTGCCTTTAATTTAAAACGGCGAAGTTCAATGATAATTTCCGATCGCGTTAGAGTGCTTTTTTCCCACGCGAGGATCGAACGAGAAAACTGACCGGCGTTCGCTCGTCAACGCGTTCCGTGCGAGAATGTTTAAATTCACTCAACTGATCGTTCGGCGACTATCGGTCACAAATGACATTGTCCGAAGAATATCGTATTTGCAGTAGTGCTGAGTTGGTACTGCCATTTAGCTCTTTCTAACGGGCGCTGCTCCAATAATTTCACTTCCATTCTTTTCATTTGTTAGGGATAAAACCATCTGAATAACGAAATTTTACAGAGAATTGAGTAAACTTGCCACTGTCTGCGCTATCCTTTGACACAACGTATAAATCAAACGCTCGAACAGTCTCCAAATAAATATACAGCCCCTAAGACTAAAACGAGCAAATAGTATCAGACAGGATCGAGTAGTAACGACGCGATTTCGAGAATCGTTTGGCACATGCACGGCTCACCGTGCGCATAATTGAGTGCGCGCGTTTACGGGCTGATCGTGGAGCGTTACGATCGTTTCCGGGTGTAATGGGACCGAGCGCGATATGTTCGTTTCGACGATTCGAATCGTTGAACCGTACCTACCGAATTATAGTTAGGTGTGCGGGCGGGGGCGGCGTAAGGCTGCACGGCATCGTCGATTAATTCTGAAAAGCTCAAAAGCGCCCGCGGCGTCGCCAGGAGTATAATGCGATCGGCAGACGTGCGCAGACTGTAGTTTCCGTGGGATGACGTGCACGCGTGTGCATCGGAATGTCGGAAGCTGAACAATGTCGGTGCCGATGTAATTGTCACCCGTGAATATCGGTCCACGCAGTCTGACGTTCGCATTATGTACACGCTCCCGAAGTTCGGAAACGAGTCTGGCCGACTCGTTATCGGCTGCTGCGAATTACGCTTCGGTATTGCCTTCGTTAAAAACGGCTCGCCTCCACCGTTGGGTGTAATTTGTAACTAACAATTGAGGGATTCGTTGATCAGGGAATATCCACGACCCGTGGAACCCATTGGGTTCGGTAACAAGTTCGTTTCGGAGCGTCGAAGACGAGCACGTTTTTGGTCGCATTGTGTTCTCCAACTTCAAAAGTACTGTACTGGTTGTCGAGCCAGGTGACGTTGGGAGGAATTGATTCCCTTTTTGTTATTGCTGATATGTAGGTACAGACATTGGATGTGTCTCTTACCATCAAAATCAAGACTTTATCTTTTTTAACGATCGGAAGATGAAGAGAATGTTCTATTCTTTTATTTGAAAATAAATTATATATACGACTATTGAAATTTCAAGAGTTGAAATTTATTTTGTTGACATACGCAACGCCATGTCTACGACGGAAAGTTTTCCAATCCATCGTTCTTTCGATCCCCCGTCGAATGGAAGCTTCACTAGGGCACGCAAACTTCGAAATGACAAATTGTTAACCGGGTGCTTCGCAATTTAGCCTCGAAATTTTGATAGATGTACTACGAGGCAGCTGAATAATTTCGTCATAATGAAGTCGCCCCCTCCTAGGGTGGAAGGGTTGGTATAGCTCCCGGCGTTATTATCCGAGTTGTAAGTTATTCCGCTGAAAGGAGCAATTAAATATTGTCGGATAGTACGCCGTCATATTTCAGTTGAGCTCGACAAACGTTTTCCGCCGGAGCGTATACGGCCTGGAGAACCAGTAGTTCCTTGCATTTGTCAAGATTCCGAACATTCATTCGTCTTGTTGTTTACCGCACCGCGCCTCCCCCACACTGCTCGTCGACACGTCGGAAAGTAATATCGGGGGAAATATGATTTCCGTGCAGCTATCAAATTTCGTGCAGCGTTCGTTCATTCATTTACGGCGGTGATTCGTTTCGGTAGGGAACGAGTATCAAACTCAAAATCTCTCAACCCTATTAAAGCGACTGAAGTTAACGAACGAGGACTCCAGACTCGGGCGAAATTTCTTCGGAACCGGCAACTTTCGTAAACCGCACACGCCGCAACTAATTTACTAAATTCGAGTCACTCGCGCTCCCGCAAACGCGTCCTTAAAATGTATTAGGTCCTTTAGCAGATTAACAACGTCGTCCTTTTGGTGGCCAATACTCTACTGCTATCTGGAGGAAAAATATTAGTTAAGTATTGTACTAATACTACAGAGATGTATGGTATTATTTGGAGTGAGCTGTTGGTGTTGATATCAGATTGGAACTAATTAAGAATACCTGTTGCTCGTACCTTAAACTCTAGACTGTGAGATTTATGACACTGTTTATAATATTCTTTTACGTTTCATTGTCATATACTGATGCATTGAATACTTTAAGGAAATACGATGCTATCTAATGTGCAAATTTTCAATTCCAGATCGATACAAATCAATGAGTTAATGAATGATAAATAATTATTGAAATTCGCAAAAACGACATTGCTTTCCAGTTCACCTAATATATCAGGTGATCCCTTTCTCATCTGTTAGCAGTTCTAGACCTGAATGAATGGTCCACAACTTCTCTAATTTCGAGAAGAATTATATTTAAACGAAAATTCACAGTCCATCCTTCTGTCCGAGGTCTGACATGTGTATTCGTTCCTACTTTAGCGGTTCACGTATTTGAAATCCTTTCATACCATCACGGTTTCCACGTTTCCCTGGCCTTTGATTACAATCGTGGCAGGCTGTATTTGCAAAGGTTGTGATACATTCCTAAACCTGCATCGTGTAAGTGTCGTGGACTTTCATCTCGTCCTGAATGACGAGGACGGGTCATTCGAACGTCAATAGTCCTTTCAGGGTTGTTCAGACAGTTCTTCGTCTTTTGGCGTAAATTTTAATGAAGACTCCGGTTCATCGATGTTCCACTGCTGCTATTGCAATTTCACCAATTCCAATGAAAGAGAGACACGGACATGTCATAAATGAGAAAACTCAGGAATATCAATACATTTTAGTACAACACAATTTTTATCTCTTTCTTTTGTGATTCCATCCCTTTGTTTAACTGTAATCTCTGTGAATAAAATATTTTCTTATCGCTGAAGAGGACTATTAAATTCTACGCCGAGCAACAGTTCTAACTGTTATTTTTAATCTTGAATCCCGCGATTTAGGAATCGTGTTGCATGGGACGGGCCACCATTCAAAGAACAAAGGACGTCGGTCACGAATTATCGGGAACAATTTGAGCCGTAGACGGACATGTCTAGCCACACCTGTTCGACGATTATCGATTTTCGGGAACGTTTCGATGTGGAATCCAAACGTCGTCGGGAGACCTCGCAGCAACCGCCACCAGTCGACCTGACGTATTATCGATTATCTGTCCCCGACTATGAATAATCGCGTTCAAGTCCTGTATTACGTGCGAGACTTTCAACGGAAGACGAGGTTAACCGCGGGAACTTGGGCGATCCAACGAGTCGGAGTCTGAATCGTTCGAAAACTGGCTCGAAAGAAGTTGCGGGGGAGTCATTGGTATTCGTCGGGGGGGAAGGTGTTGTCGATACCTCGAATGTATAATTTTACAAAAGTTTACGAACGGGGGAGTCGAATTACCTTTGAAATCTCCAGATTGCAAGTTTCCGAAGCTCGGAATCCTTCGTTTTAGCTGTGATATTGTTACTTCTTGGTGATACTTCTCGAGACTTGGTCCTTCTAAAAGAATAAAGTCTACAGTTTACTAAACGAACTAAAAGTATATCCATGGAGTAAGTGTTGGTTCTTAGAGTTCTCATACATCTATACGTAACGGTGATTCCTTCTTCTTTCTCTCGGAATTAACGATATAAACAAGAATTTCAACTGCGAGTAATTAACAAAAGAGATGAGACTAATGGGAAATTTTCCAGTAATTTTGGTTGATACGAAACCCGAAACTTGGTACGCCGCGCGACCATCGGGTCACAGTCTGATTATAGCATTAATTGATCAAATCTGCCGTAGAATTGATTCTCTGCAAATTATTAATTGCATCGCGAATTTTAACTAAATTAATACCTTACGTTTCAATAACGCCCGACGGAATTATGATACATCGGTCCTTGCGCGACGCGTGAGACGTAATTGAAAAATACCCGCCGAATCGCGAACAATAAACACATATATCTAGCGATTCCGGTTGCCTCGCGTTATTTAACATCAAATACGATACATTGTAACGCGACACGCGCCCTCGTTAAACAATAATCCCAGCGCTGAGCTGCGTGTGCTTCAAAAATCATCGTAGCTCGCACGAACTGAATAAATTGCGTTTGTTCGACTTGCGCGTAGTGTTTACCCGTTGGAAGCTATTGCTGAGCTCTACCGTGAAGCTATATCGTGAAGAACGCGAAAATAATTGGCGAAAAAGCGTTATCGGAGAACTTAAATGATCGAGCATCGAAACGACCAAAAAATGATACGCGCAGGTAACGGAATTGGATCGCGAGCGCCGCAGGGAGAATCAATTCCCCGCTACAAATCCATTACAGACTCAATCAAGACTATTTTAGACTTGAATCGAGTAGAATCAAAGCCGGTGTGCCAGCTACGTGCAACAGTTTCTTTCTTTCCCGGGGCGTTCCGCGCCTCTCGTAATAATTTATTTGCATTCGTGGAAACTGGAAAAAGGAAATAATGATGGTGCCAGCCGTCATCGATCCGTTACCCGTCAATGGAGTTTGCACAGTTGGGTTAGGGTCCTCGTCGAATCGATCACATTTTGCGCTCGACGTTGGGGAGTTTCGTGAAATTGAAGTATGATGTAGCATGTGTTAAATTAGAGGAAGGGGTAAGTCATTATATTAATGGTATCAAACTTGTTCTCAAATTATTGAATGCTGAACTTTGCGCAATTAACCATCTGAACCTGGAGGATTCAGACACTGAGAATTAAGAAATGGGTAGTTTTGGATTGAATTTATTCTCTAAGCGTCATTAATATATCAACCAATCCTGATATACAATATCTGTGATTCAATCTAAGTAATTTTACTTATCTCCTTCAATATCGTTCTTTGTAATCAAACATTCATTTCAAACGAATTCAACTTTTCTTATTTTGAAATAAATTTAAAATCAGCGGAACGATAGGTGAAATCTTTTCCAATTTTACGTGGACCGCGTCGTGTTTGAATTTCAACAAAATCCTCGAAGCTTTTTTCCCCAGGCACAATCGGAATGATCAGGAATCAGACGTCGAAACGTAAACGGCTGGGAATACGATTCTCCGATGTTCGCGAGCCCGCCACGATTTTTCCAGGATCTGGCCATCGCCGGCCGCGATCAGGCAATGGAATCGCCGTGATCGGACGAACGAATCCTGTATCGTTCGCCTCTCACCCCTTTGGTCGTTGGTAGTCTCCTCTGCGGGATTGCTAGTCGCCCCCTCTGAGGGAGAGGAACAACGGATGGAAAAAGAGGATGTCGCGACGCAATCCTGAACCGGTTGCGAATTCATTTTCTCTTGAGACAAACATACTCAAACCACAACCGACGTCAACCGTGCACGAACACTCCAGACATTGGAATAAAATTGCAATCGATGCTTGCGAGTTGAACAATCCCATCAGAACCACCAAGCCTTGATTTCCAAGCCTTGATTTTCCAAGTCTTGATTTAGATTTTCTATATCGACTTTCTTATTGCACGTAGACGAAACCGATGAAAATTAGACCAGGTGTACATAGAGCCAAAGTTACAGTAAGTGGAACTTCGACTTGTTATACATGTAGATCATTGTTAATTTATCCTCAGTATATGTTTTTGATGACGAGGATATGGCAGGTAGATACGCTTTATTATTTGAACAATTTCAGGTTTGGAGAATTCGGAGCAAATATTAGCAGCGGAGAAAAGTTAGCAGTCTAGCGGGTCCAAATAATAATTCAAGATGGAAACGAACTTAGCAGCAGGAAACGGTAGCCATCTAGTGGCCCAATTAGAAATTAACTACGAGTGGAGAAAACTTTTCAAGTAACTCCCCGCGTCTAAGGTAGCATCTGCTACAGCCTTACTAACGAGTCCAGAAGCGGATTTGGAAAGAAACGTCAGCTTCGCGTTGAAAATCTACGTTCTAGAAAAGCTAACAATAATTGTACGCATATTATTCCTTCATAATGGAATAATAGCTTTCACGAAAGCCTTCTCGGCATCCGTTTCCGCGGGGAAAGCTGGTTAACGCGATTAAATTCATCATCGCGTGTTTTGTTCTCGACGGAGGGGATTCAGCCGCGGATTGCGCGGAATCTCGACGCTGAACGAAATTGGAGACATCGGTTCTCACCGTGCTTGATACCCGACAAAAGGTAAGGAATTCCTTGCCGTCGCTTTAGCCGCCTGACCGCGTCCCGATCTTCCTCGCGGCTGCTTAAGGAAGGAAAAAGGGAGTCGGTACCGTAAAGAATGTCTTGTTCCTGGCAATCGTCCGAATATCTCGGTGTATATAGACACGCCGCGGGAAACCGGCATTCGAGTTATTCCAATATTCAGAGTCAGATGTATAACTACGACCGAGGGTGGTTTTCGCTATCGCTCGTCTCTCCTGTCCACGGAGACGTAAGATTCCTATTCCAGACTCCGTTCCGCGATTTTCTCCACGGTTCCATCCTTTTTCGAACTTTTAGCACCTCTTTTCATCGTTCCCTTGGTATCCCCTTTTTTCCTGCGCTGTAGATTTTAATCTTGGCACATTTTTCATCGTTTTCTGGAGCCCCTGTTGGAATTTCCTCCGTTTCGGTCGCGTTCATTTTCCCTTACGTTGAACACCCTGGCCCTCGTTTGGTACGGTAGCGCTTAGCTGTGTGCGACGATTACACCCCGGGAAAAACTTTGTTAATCTGCTGAGAATACTCTTATACTCGAGAATACTCGTATTGACACGATGGCAGATATGAAAGTTCTAGATTGCTGTGGTGGGCATTGCACTGGTCCAGCACCGCTTTGAAGTTCGTCTACCGAGCGCCTGTAATACGAGACACACCCGCTCTCTGTTGCATTCACTCTTTCGCTCTCTTTGTCATATGGTTCACGCATTGCTGAGTTCCTTTTTCGAATAAATTCGTGACCAATCCCGAATATATGCACACTTTTGACCTCTATAATTCAAATTATACTTCTTATTTGACTGTTATATGAAATTTGTATTTACATAAAAATTGTATCTTTCTATCTTCGAGGTTTCATGTGCCGAGAAGGGTGAATTAATACTTTATCACGTGATTGCGTTACCAGGCCCTCCCGTGACCAGGTTTCCTCTCCCCGTCTCTTTTTTCGGTTCTGTTGTTGTCTCCATCTTTTTCAAACTTTTCCCGCCCCTATTTACCGTCTTCGCCTTGGTACCCTTTCTTTTTGTACGCTGTAGATTTTAATCTTGGCCGTTTTTTCGCCGTTTTCCAGCGTCCTGCTGGCCTCCCTGTTAGGATTTCTTTCGTTTCGGTCGCGTTTCCCTCCTTTCTTGCGTTCATCATTCTGTCCCTCTTTCAGCCGTGATACTTCGGTGCCTACTGGCTCGTGGAAAGGGTCTCCCAGGGCGTATCCATTGTATCCAAGTCTCGAGCCATGGAAAGTACGGATGTACTCGCGCGATCCCTCGGGAATCGTATATGTTCGCCTAAGTGGCAGAATGATATTTTCCACCTACGGGACATCCCTTTATTTCGATACCCGACTCTCTGCGCGCCTCCTGGCTTTCTCACTACTTTTTACTGCGTGGTCGCCTTGGCTTCCTGCCCCGACCATATATTAGGGGTTTTATGGCTGCTAGCCGGGAATCGTCGAAGAAACGGCGTGAACCGCTAATTTATACTCCTGGATGGGGCCACGCGTTCTCCGCGCCCTCTTTAACGCGTTGACTACTTGGCTCAGGGCTTCTCAACCACTGTAAATTGCGACCAAACAACAAACTTCGTTTGTATCATAACCAATTTGATTAATTCCGAGCTTGATCTGCCAATTTATTTTCTAAGGGAATTGACAACGCGAATAAAACAAAAGTATTACTATAGGTAAAGCTCTAAAAATAATGTACCTGTATTGGTATCATTCGTCATCATTAATCGCAATGACCTGGCTGAAAAATGACATCGCGATGACCGGAATATCGGTAACATACGTGTCGCATCAAGGGATTGCAAATTGTCGTAGCTTTTCAATTATCGGTACCTCGATACAATTTTCAATCAATATCGACGTGGCTGGTTCTTTCTCGTTATTCTTTATTCTCCACAGGGGTATCAATATTGTAATTAAATAAAATTCGAACGTAAACATAAGACGAAGCGTAATAACTAAATAAAATATCCTTTTTTTCGATGACGTAAACAATCTTCTATTTAACAGCTCTCCCTGTCGAAAATATGATGGAGCAGCGATCGAGCAGCAGTCGAGAAGAATGATCTCCCAAGTTCTACAGGCGTTGATCGATGCAAAAGGAATATTATTTATTGATCAGAATATCATGAGAATGCTGAAAGGATAAAATAAAAGGCAAACACACAATACAGAATGCCTGAAACTAACGTGTATCGAAAATGTTGCAGCAAGACATGAATGGTTTATCAAAACACCCAAGAGGTTCGCAATAAGACCAAGTATACGCAATCGCAAAGACACTGTTGATGTACGGTTAAAAACTCCGAAGTTCCCATCGAACTCGATCCATGTCGAAAAAAGACCAGTTCCTCGGCAAACTTGCCTCCGCCGGAAAGAGAACTCTTTTCCCGTTTTCATCGTTTCAGAAAACACACGTGCACGCGTTCTTTTGTTACGTTTTCCGTTAGTTCAGCGACGGTAGTCTCTTTTCCGTCCTCGTTTGTTTTCTACCCGGCGCACCCGTTCTTTACAACCCCTCCTTCAATTCCTCCCTCCACCAGCGACTCTCTTCTCTGTTTGAGAATTTCGGGCCTACCCTAGACGTCCCTCTCTCGCGACGCCACGGAATAATTTAAAAGCTCATTAGCTCTGCCATTTCTTAAGTTCGGGATAAAGTTGGCGGTAGGTCTTAGAGACGCGGGTTGCAGCCCCCTATTTCCCCACCTACCCAGCCCGTCGTTCTCTCTGCTGCATTTTCTCTTCGTTCCTTACCATCCCCGAGTACCTCAGGATCCAGCAGGGATCGTGGTGGTCGTGTCGGTGGCGACGCTGATGGTGATGGCGGTAGGAGTGGCTTACAGAGGGAGGAAAGGAATATGGGAAGGGGTTGAGGGTTTCGCTTCAGGGGACTTGGTCCTGGTTATATAGCCGTAGCTTGGCCTCCACCACATTGGTTTGTCGAGCCATTAATCGGAACAGCTTTATACCAGGAGATTTATATTGGATTAGGTTGCGGGACTAGCGGTGGTTTAGCTTGAAGGCCCTCGCCTCATACTCCGTCGCCCCCGTCCGGTTAACTACTATCGCTCCGTTTAATGAACGTCATTCCACGGCATTTCTTTCATCCTTTAGACCCCCCTCTTTCTGTCGCCGGGCTCCTTTGAAGTTTATTAAAGAACTAACATGGCCGTGACGCCGGCCGGAAATTGGCGAACCGATGCCACTTTCGCATCGAGGACCCTCCACGGCCGTCATTTCGCGGTTGTAATTAGTATTTCTCGAACGCCCAAGTCGCGATACAGTCGGTACTTCTTTCTTGTGTAATTTGGGTACGTTTATTTTGTTTATTTATTATCAGAATTGTATGTTAGTCTTAAGTCTAACAAATTTTGTTAAATAGTACATAAATAAATAAATCCTTAATGTTTGCAGTGGTGCCAACGCTCCAAGAAAGCTATAAGAATTTTTAATCAAGTCTAATAATACTAATACTCGAAGACGTGTTTCTGTTCTCATACGTAAGAGGAACGCAGGAGCGTCAGCGTTGGAGACAAATTAGACTTGTGCGAGTTAGCAGAAACACGATGGGGCGTAAAAATAAGAGCGTCAGGATAAGCCTTCGTTTGGAGAAGTCCGTTCCAAGGACCAGCGAATACCTGGATCGATCCGAGAGCCTATTTTTGAACTTCTTGTTATCCTGGCCGTATCTAAAGTTCGCGTGTGTGTTTTCCGGTGCTTCGGGTAAAATCAATACTTGATCGTGCGTCATCTTCGAGACTTTCTTTGGCTCCCCCCGATCGTTCCAGAAGACATCTTCACCCATGAGTAGAAACGGTAACGATTCCTGTCCGCTTTTATCGTCGTGGAACGAAAATTAATTTCGATATATTCATTCGATTAAAAGATTTTCTTTTCATCCTCTTGTAGTTTTTTTTTTTTATCAAAGCAATGCTCGCAGTCACCGGTATTAAATTTAATAATTTCGAGAACGAAGAAAGCTTTTTCCCGGTATCGATATCGGGAGAGTGCCGCAAAAGTGATGTTTGATGTATTACCGTTGACCATAGTTCGCTGACCACTTTAAAAAGCGCGAGCGTTTCACAAAACACTTTTATGATTTAACGCTTTCATCGGTAACACGCAATATTTGATATCCGTTATCCTCGTACAAGGTGAACGGATTCGAATTCCCGCGAGCCACGTGATCCGCTTGTTATTGCTAAATACAATCGCGTCTCAATTAAGAAACGAATCGCCTTCGAAGTTCTGAAATTGTTACTTAACTCGAATTAATGTTACACGCGAATCTAAGCGGGACTCTATAAACTGTCGGCATTATGGCATAATGCGCTGGGAATTGCTCTAGCGCACGAAACGTCCAAGTTACATCTGGCTAAAATCAGATCTCGGCTGCCGTTGAATTATGGAGGCTGAAGCATGAACTGAACTTTACGACGTATTAGTTCACACTTGGTCGCCGATGAATGGCTTCGACAGAGTGAATTAAAGCGAAAGAAGCTCGTTTAGTTGGTCTATCTTGGCGGTGAAATTTATCAACGTAATCTGTCCGAGTAAACAAGTAAATGCACTAGTAAGTACGTTTATGGATAAATGAAATGGATCAAAATTTTCTTATCGATCATCTGCAGTAAGTGTATAACACATTGTTTTACCGGTCACGAGTTCATTCGTGTTTGCACTTGTATTACCTATTTCAATCTATGAAACCCAGAGCGATATAGAATATCACCCGTGGGAAGGTCGCGAAAATACGTCCTCCCAGATTGTTCCTAACCATTGTACAATTAAATTAGCCATTAAATTAGTTTTATTACAGAGTTTATTTAGACTGTTTTAATTTCACATTCAATTACGAAATAAGAGCCGGTAACATGAAATCGCTTCTGTGTAAAATTGCCGATCAACAATGTGTTAAATACATATATATCAATGATGGAGTATGGCCTCCCTCCTTTCAACTTCCCAGCAAAATGTAATTACCGTTCAACACAGAACGTGTTAGACGTGGCCAAATCGGCCTGCCTGACGTGCTAACAGAACTGCGTCTCGCATTATTTTAACCAGGCCCGATTAAAAGGGCGAAAAAGGTAAACGAGGTTTGGCGAAAGTTCGCGTGATCGTTCGATATCACTGGTGTGTGATCTCTTTATCGTCGCGATAAATTGTTCAATCGGGAAGGAATCAGGTTGAAGAGAGACGTCTAAGTGTCAAAATCTCACTGGTGAAAAGCGCTGTCGGAAGCCACGAACCAGAGCGTGTACGCCTGGACATGGAACTTCATGGCGGACTAGTTAACTCTGTTTCTACTTTCAACCACGGTAACCGAGATATCTCGGCGAGTCCGTCGGAAATTTCGCTGCCAGAAAGCGTTGGCTGGGGAAAGAGGACGTATTTTCGCGACGGTGCACGGGTGACTGGTCTGTAATCTGGAACGAGACGAATGCACGGGAAACGAATCGCCGCGGCTACCGCTTCCGGTTGATTCATCCCCGCTTTCCCCGCCCCCCCTGCACGGAACTAGACTTTCCACATCCTAAGCGCGTTAATTTCTAGCGTTTTCGTGGGACTCGATGGTATACTTACCACCCAATTAGCCTCTCGTACGCGAACTTTCGCATAATGGGATTTAATAAGCATACAACGTCGAAAATGCGGCCAGTTTCGACGAATTTTCGTTCTCTCGGTCGCCTAACCTTGTCTCTGATTCTACGTTTCGATTATCGAAAATACCTTTCTCTCGAACAGCGGCCGAGTTAGTTTCTAACGAGCTCGTTCGGTATCCGTGGAAAGTTTCACTTGTTATATTGTTGCGAGCGTAAGCTCAATCTGGCGCAAGAGTTGTTTACCAGGGGCGTGGGAACTCCAGATTCCAGAATAAATACGGCGATGAGCTACGGGCCGTATGCACGCACAGAAATGAACGCAACTCGTGTTCCTAGTCGTGGATCATTTATTAGTAATCGTTGCATTGTCCTCGACCCCGTTGCGGGTCCTCCTCGGTCAATTTACTCTGTGAATTGATGAACGTCTATTTTAATGATAATAAGTGGCTGCGATGCCGAACTGTTTACCAGGACAATTATAAATTTATACCTCTATGCGCGTGTTCATTAATGACACGTTTCTACTGTTCGTATCTCGGTTCCCTCGGGGTTAATGAAATCTATAACTACAGTCAATCTCGCAAGTATTCGTACCTTCAATATCTATCGAAGAAGTTTGCCTGAATTAAATTATAGGTTTAATGTTTTCAAATAAATTTTTTATTACAAGTACATACACGCGTAAAGATTATTCATATGTATACATTCATATCGAAATATTTATTTGGAAAGACCAAACCTATCATTTAATTTAGACAAATTCCTTCAATAGACATACAGGGTACGAATACCTAGGGGACTGATTGCATATGTTGAACAGAAAATACATCTTTACATTGTACAAAAAGTTTTCATTAATGTAGAAGGCAAGCTGTATACAGTTCCTCTCACTTTCTTCTACTTTGGACCATTACTTCACAGCATTATACTGCCCTTTTTATAGTATTTCATAAATATTTTTAGGAACACTACGATTCTCGAATCAATGCTACACTATACTAAAGGATTAGATCCAGGCTATGCCTTATCAAACCCATCGTTGTTCCGTCAGCGATTAGAGATTACTCCTTGGTGTACGGAGGTTTCATCCTCGACCAGACACGCTATCGATGTACGAATCAATGACCCTTAAAGCAATCTTTTCGCGGAGCAAAGGGTGGCTGTCTATAACCGTGTACAGGCGAGTAAATAAACGACAACGACCCGGTGTGAAAACACGCGGAAAGTCGATCGTAGAGACCGTTAGGATAAGATCGATGGCACCCTGTATTCGTGACAGTCCATTGATTTCACGATGTTGATTATGCTGCGGCTGGGACGGGTTTAAGTTTCACGCTTCGTCGGCGAACCCGCGGGGGTAAGATCAGGTTACGTGCGAGGGGGGTGCTTTAAGCTACTATTGAGTACACGAGGTTTAGCGGTTAACCCTTCGCGCGAACAAGAAATTCCACTTGGAAGCTCGAGTGCGAATATTAGAGATCCTCTCGTTCGGACGGCGAGGGAGGGGTGTTGAAATTATTGCCGCGCAGGGGGATGCCGATCGTTCCGATATTCCAACTCCGCTATTCGGCGAGCAAGTTCAAAAAAAAAAAAAAAAAAAAAAGAAGGGGGGAACGAAAGGACGCAAACCGAAACGCACGTATCGCAGGCTGGTATTCGCGAGTTTATCCTCCTCGATTCCCAGGAGTGACACTGCAATCGATACCTACGGGCTGCGAACCGTCGCTTTTTCGCTCGTCGCGCACACTTTCACCAACGTTGCACGCTCTTTCCCCTCGTTTCGCGACAAACTGCACCCGGTCTACTCGTAACGATCCGCGAATCGAAGCGTCCCTGTCTCGTTGCTCCTAGACATCCCTACTACGGGTACAGGTGCATTTTGGACGATTGAAAACGTGGAGGGCGAAGGAGACATATTTTCACAACCCTCGTCGGGGGTTTATTAACGTTTGGGATTCTCTTCGAATATAAAAAAAATTTACTATATAACGGAGAGTGAAATGTTACCGTTTCGTTAGCGAGCTGTAGAAAGCATCATTGAGTATTGAAATAAAATATTTTCGGTGAGAAGAATATCAGAGTGAGGTACGAATGCTGATTGAAAACTTGTATGGTAAATTTTTAGGACAGGAGGGAAAATTCCTTTTCGAAGATGCAGATCGTGTTGTGATATACGAGGAATAAAATTCTGTCGGGGTAAATACGGCGTCGATGGGGAACGCGAGGCATTCTTCGGGAATCTGGAATAATAAGCTCGTTGGAATTGTACGTACGCGTAGGCGAGAATCGTGGAAAGTCGGCAATAATGCGATATTAAATGAAACGCAAATCCTGTTTTTTTTCCCCGAGCTTCAGCGGCGTATTCGCAAACGCAGGAATCCCGCCGCATGAAAGAAGTTCGCGGAACGAGATGAAAATTCTGGATCTATGCAAAACGAGGGCATAAACGTACAAATACGTCGTGAAAGGCGGGCAACGCGTTGATGGGGGATAAAAGAGGAGAGTAATCGACCGACGGTGACGGCGTAGCACGGGAGCTTAACGAAGGCGCGCATCGTGATAAGTTCTAACTTCATTCTTGCCGACGCGGTACTTAATCCAGCAACATGTGGATTTTCGTTGGTGAACTTGGCGGTTGCTACTAGTTGCTGCTTGCTAGAGGATTTCTATTTTCACCTCACCAACCGTTTGCATTCAGTTGCTGTTCTCCGTGCGCAGTGTTCCAATCGCATGTTCGTTGTCCACGAAGAGAATTGTCGAAGCTTGTTACGAATCAGTTCGTTCCGACAATATAAAATAGTATTCTGTAATCTATGTACATACAGTCAGCCCCATAAGGATTTGTACCCTTTATGTCCATTGAAGAAACTTGTCTAAATTAAATGACAGTTGTGATGTTTCCAAACAAATTTTTCATTATAAATATGTACATGAATACATTTATTTGAAAACATCAAACCTATCACTTAATTTAGATAAATTTCTTCGATAGGCATAGAGGGTACGAATACTTATTGGACTTACTGTAAAGTGAGATTAAATGGACGAATGATGTGTGTGAATAATTTTTAATTAGTGTATTTATAGATTAGGGAGCTTAGATACTCTAGATGGTTCGTTGGTAAGGCTTATCTATCAGACTCTAGCTTGAACGTGATGCTACTAATCGTTTGAGCAATCTGCTTAAACTAATTATGTGCTATCAGGTAATTGGAGACTGTACAAACCATTAATAGTGTTACGTCTAATGCAGGATCTGCTAGATAAGCTTTACCCGTGAGTTCAACCCCCGTATTCAAGACGAAACACAGCAGTACTGTTCTATGTAAACGGAGCGTTACTTACTATACAAAGCAAAATATTTGTTAATACACTTGAAGCCTGTAGAAGGTAGGAACTTTTGATCTCTGGGACGCCCTTCTTATAGACAGAATATCACACGATCACTATTATTTTAATCGCGTAGAAATTAGAATGAATTAAATAAATAACGTAAAATCGAGTAAAATATACAAGGAAGTTAGAAAAATAAGTACGTTGCTGGATGAATCCTAGTCAGATTAGAAATGTTCAGTAGGAAACGTTCCATGGAAAGAGTGAAAATTGTTTAGCTTCGGATATCAGTATTTCACCTTCTCTGCTCTATCCATTTGATGAAAAATGCAAAAGCTTTGTACTCCCGGATACTTCAGGCTCTGTACCGAGCACTCCTAATATTCCACGGATACGAGTTCCAAAGACTCGTTCTCTATCACCGGAACGTATTACCTTCGTGGCCGAGAGAACGGTTCGCATGATTCACTGTAAAAGTTGGCACGGTTGATGAGAAAAGCTCTCGGAAAGATTACCTCGGCATAGACGCTTCGAGCAGTTAGTGCGACCGGAATTTAACTCGATCTTATTGCACCGCGCTGTTCTTTATTGTGGCCAGAGATATAACGGAAGCCATTCTTGCCGTATTGCACTCATCAAAACGCACATTAACGTTATTACGGTGTACCTACAAGTAATATCTCTTGCGAAATAACGGAGCCATATATGGCTTATCCCTCTCTGTGATTTCGAGGAGCAACGAGGATGCTTTCTCGAGGAGGTTTCGCGGACACACATTTGTTATTGAAAAAGATTACTCGCGAAACGCGTGGAGTAAATGGAAGGCTCTAATGCCGAATAACGGAAAACTTCGTAGAGGACTCATTTCAAAGGCCTGAAACCTTAAACGTATTGCTAAAGATGGCTAATCAAGATGGTTGATATCGTTTATTGCTGGAATTCGCAATTCACCCCTGTTTGTATTCCTCCGCTATGATCGATAGCTTCATCAACCTGCGCTAGAACTTATCGACTTGGTGAAAAAGTATGTGGGCGGAGTGTAGGCCACGGGGACGTAATACCCAGCGCAAACTCAGCCTGGAAAAGTTTCCCTGAAACGCGACCATGCCAGCGTAAACGTACGATGCAACGGTTATGATTTATTTATCTAGACGAGAAACTCGGGGTTGACGGCGATGCCAGAAATCCCGGTGTTTTCCGGTCGAGCGTCGCGTTTATGCAAATCGAACAGAAAAAAGCTTTTATTCTAACGATCGCGCGAGCGGAACGCTCCATTTTCGATGAATGTTTCAGGTATCGCGGTGCAAACGTACACGAGAAACGGTTTTACGCGGTCCACGGGGTAACGAAATTCATTTCGTCTCTGCAGGCACATTTTTGGGAAGATAAATTAGCTTATTCGCGGAATACGCGCTCGACGGACGATAATCGCACGTGAGTAATCGTCGATTATATTCGCAGCGGGCGACTTGGAATAACGCGATGCAAATGGCGGAGGACAACGACGAGGTGAGTTTAGGATACCCAATCCCGACACAAATACGCTCGAATTAATCGTGAATCATCGAAAATGTAGCAGCTAACGATTATTTACAATCCGACGTGATACGTGAGTCGCGTAGGCAACAATACATTATGTGCGACAGCTCTGTTGGCGGAACCTTTCGATGGTTGATCGTACGATAATTTTTGGACAAATATTTGAAACGGCGAAAAAGCATGCACGAGTTCGCGAAATAAATTATAAGTACGATTGTTTAACAATTTGGGAGGTAAGAAATGTCTTTTGTTGGAGACAGTTTTCGTGACTGGGTGAATGTCAACTTTGGAGGTCCGTGCTTTTTTAATGATTTCGAAACTATGATGACCATGATGACATGATGCGGAACCAGCAATGGACCAGTATAATTACAACGAAACTACAACAAATATGTAAATCAACAGGAGAAACTATTTCATTACCTCCAACAAGAAAACTTCAAACCACGTTACCAAGATTAAGAATCGGACATACTATCCTGATATAAATATTTAATTACAAAATTGGAACTATCAAAATGCAACACATGACGAAGAATACTTGATAATGGTTTATAGATTTATTTATCTAGACGATATATTAAACTGGAATACAATGATGAGCGCGTTTCCTATGTACAATGAGTACTGTGAAAAACAAGGAGCATCGCGGAAACACCCTTTTGCCCGCGAGGGATAACAGTGGGGATTGTACAGAGTTATTTCGAATTATCGCCGCTTATTCCGCCGCTTTGCTCGGTGCACGCGAACGCCGAGAGGGTAACCCAGCTGACAGACTGTTTCCAAACTTCCCTGCTGCTTCTTCGCCTTCCGTGGTCCTCTCAGCTCGTTGGCTGGGTCGAAATTCGCCGAAGGAACTCGGCCAACTACTCGACAGAAAGAGAAAATGGGTGACGGGTAGCGATGGAGACGCGTTCTGGTAGTTCAAGGTGTTTCCGTGAATTTGAGTCAAGTCCGATAACCAAGATCTGTTTAGATAACGTGTTAATAGGTTCCAATTTATACTCAATATTGAGATTGATGAGAGTGTTGGTTTGCTAAACGTTAGTAGAATCGAGCAGCATGGCCACATTTTCGTTAAATTATTCCTCACTAACAATTCATTGGAAAGACATTATAAATAGTTCAACGCGTTGGTCGTCACGAAACTCAGAAATGGATGACAGGATTTTTCATTAAGGAACTACAAAAGAAAATTCCAAAGGTCAGGCGTTATTAAAAATAAACGTGGATAGGATTCGCGAGTTTGACGAGATTAAGAAATTAAATGCTACACCAAATGTTATGTTATCTAATCTTCCACAGTCTCGAGACAAAATTTTAACTTGGTAGAAATTTTCATGAGTTTCAGTCTGGCAACCAATGTGTTAAAAGAAGAGGTATAGTTATATATTTAATTTTACCCTTCGTTCTAAAGCTCACGATGCACAACAATTAAATTGTAAAATAGCATACGAACCCTCTTCCTCTCATAAGGAAGAATGCATTGAAAAATGTAAGAAAAACGGTGTGTCTAAATCTCATTCGGTAATGATTGATCAAAAATCCTTTGTTCCATCGCTAGTGGTGAGGCCTGGCGCAAATCGAGCACGAAAACAGGCAGTTTCCGGTTTCTTGGACACATCCCTTGCGGAAAGTTTTGATTCGCAGACACGCCCGATCCGGATCCGACCGAAGTAACTTGATTTTCGGAACGGCTTGTCATCTCTTGGCTAGGACTGGCCCTATCCTCTCTCGCGGATACGATAACCTAGCCCACTCCTATCTGCGGTTCTTTATGCCCGTTCCTCGTCTTTGTTCTTTCCACGGGTCCATTGTTTCGCCTCCTTTCTTCCTTCTTGGCTCGCGCGCTCCTCCTTCACCCTCTACCTCCCGCCAGTTGCATCCCCTATTCCTCCCTTTCGACAGAATCGAATTCTGCTGGATATAAAGCGCTCTCCGCGCTGCTCGGTGTCGAAATGGACCTGTTACGTCAAACCATATTCGTGCTCCATCGGTTTCTCGTTACGTGCATTCCGAGTTTGGTTCGTCGATTATTGGGTGAACTTCCGCGATGATTCGAATCCACCGAACGGAGGGCCTGGCTGTTCTAGATAATTTCTTGGCTCGGTGAACGTTCGGACGTGGTAGCAATTACATGAATCGAATCTGCGTGACGGAGGGACATCTGGAGGGAATGGAGCATTTCGTAAGAAACGCGTGAGTTACGGTGCTCGAGGATCTATTGGGTTGTCTGAGAAGTACATGTCGATTTTTGGTAGTTGGTACGTGTCTGAATATATCGGAATGGCTGAAAACGAATAGCATGTATACATCTCTGAACAGATGGAAAGGTGGAAACATTTTGTGGAACAAAATGGTACCTATACAACTCAAGGAATATATATCAAAATTCAAATATGCCCTTGAAGTTTTCTTAAAAAATTGCACGAACTTTCTAGACAACCCAATACATCATTAGAGACTCGAAGAAGAATAGATACCATTGTTCAATAAGAATATGAATATTCATTATAAAATATGAAACTTTTTGCAACTTCAAACACAGACAACCAGCCCTTCTTTTTTACATGCATTAACTTTGATATCATAAAAAAAACTCACGTTTTCCCAGCATAGGCCTCTGTCCTAAATTCATATTTACAGTGAAACCGTGGCGAATACCAAAATATTTGGGAGCTGACAACCACGCGAAGAATGGCGCCAGGTATCACTTCGTCCAGCGACACTGCGGCGGCAAACATGTTAATTGCATAGTGGGCGGAATATTTTGAACAACGTGGGCTCGATGCTTAACGTTGAGAGATCGCGTGGCAGGTTAATTAAATACTTTGTGCTGGGATTTGTACGGTTAAATTTCATAGTGCCCAGGAAATTCTAATTAATGCTCGCGCTACGAGCAGCGTAGAAACGTTGAATGCTTTGGCACACAAAGCACGATATGTTGTAGGCATCCCATTTGTTTCCAGCATGGAAGGTCATCCTCGCAGAATCCACGTTGCATCGCGACGAGATAGGAATGGAGGGGGACGGGAGATGGGGGATGATAGGAAGCCGAAATGTAAGGAAAATCACGAAGCGCGGGTGAGATGGAGCGAGACAGGGACCGGGGCGAGAGAGACACGCGTAGACGCAACAATCTTCTCCTTTCCCTGCCCACGTACTTCAGTTAGCTTGCATTATAAGCTGGAAATTTAGCGCTACCCTGGGATCAACCACTCCCGAGAACCGTACCACTTCCTAGCGACGACCCTAATAATGCCATTAGATACATCGCGAATCCCTAATCTGGGGTTAGAAACTTGCATAATTCTCGACCGGGGCGGCTCGCTTGAGTTTGCTACTTCAAACTTGCCCGCCGAAACTCGCGGCAGTATTCCAAAATTGCTGGAATATTATGACGCTCGAATAAGTTTGCCCTCGATCATCAGCGAGGGACCGTTTCGCGAAATGTTCGCGATTCGTGGAGACCGTGAACCGATTGTTCCACGGGACGGAGATGATTAGAAACGGTGACCATTGTTTGATGTCGTGGGGATAACAGTGTCACAGGGTCACAGTGTATAATTTCAATTGTCTTTCGGGGTATGAACTCTGAGGTCTTTTCATGTCATACTACAATATTTTATTTTATATTATATCTAATCGTTTTTGTAGAAATTCTTTCAAAAACTGATGGTGTTTTATTATGTATCTGGACATGAATGACTACAAATGGTTTCTGTTGTGCGAGAAATAAAAATGATTAGAATGAACTATGGCAAAGGTAGTATTTTCTTTATCTACTCAAGACATTCTTCTGGTCACCTCGAAAGCTATTCTCAAAATACTTCTATTCTCACGACCTCCCAAAAATGCCTGCAATAATTTAAATTCTATTAATTTACAAATATAAATGAAAGTATACATTTCACGTCTATAACAGGTTTTCAACGAAGATTCTCACCTTAAAAAATTCACAACTTTTACCCATTCCAGGTGTATGTGCTCCCGAGGGTTGTTCTTAGTGCATCTGCAATGTGAGCATTCGGCACGTGGACGTCCCCGATTCGCTCGGAGAACAACGTGCAGGATATCGGCAGCCTGGTAATGATAGCTCTACCCGCAGTAATTACTTTATCGATACGATACGCTACACTGCGATTTTTCTCAATTTCTTCGCTTATATCCCCAAGGTTCCGCTATCCCTCTCGAGAAGCTCGGAGGATTTATTTATAGAGTTGCTATTGCGAACATAAGTTTGTCAGGCAAGGACGGGACCGTGGAGGAACGAGGAGAGAGCGAGGAAGAAAAAACAGTGGATTGAAAGGGGTGCGAGCAGGACGGCGGCGGTACGATGGGTTTTATATGTATGTATAGATATATAGAGGGGTAGTATCACTGGAACGGTACGGAAAATCACAAGGGACGGACGACGCTTTCAGGAACTTCAGGCTCTTGGCCATTTTCCCTCTTTTTCCGTCTATTCTGTGTACCTTGTCTTATTTTTCCTCCCTCTCGTTCCTCTTTGTCGCGCAGCTCTATCGTTAGGATCACCCCTACTTTCACTGCGTATCTGGCACGGTGGTCGCCGCTAGTCGCACCCCTTTTAAATAACACTGTATCCGATCCTATTATTTCGCATTGAATTTCAAAGTCGCGGCTCTGGATGCACCTTTTGATCGCGTATCCAGAGACAATCGCAGCTTAAGAGTTCTCTTATACTTCATTTTTATTCCTTTGCTCTTTGTATCTTTCTTGCAATGTAAAGAGAACGTTCGAAATTTTCTTTTCATTTATTCTTTAAAGTATCTTAGGAAATATCGCTGGGGAAACGTATCGATAGCTGTTACTTGGATTTATTTCTCATTTCCTTTTGTATGCGCTTTTTATTACGATGCATAGGCTGACGTGATTTCATATTCAGGATCGCTTCTCTTTGAATTTATTTCAGAACAATATTTCTCTGCAATGTCGCATTTTCTTATTATCCGTACTTTGTGTTCTTGGAGGATCAGAATAGTCGAACGGTACTTGCTAATTAATTTTCGCGGCAATTAAGGAAATGAGTTTCGGTATCTATAGACCAGACTTGGACACTTTTGGAATAATATTATTTGAAATAATATATTGGACGTAATTTTAATTAGTCTTGGAGCAATTATGAAATTTCTCGATTGCTCCAAAGCCAATTAAAATTACGTCTACTTCATCGTTCGAGTTACTGAACAAATGAAGAGCACACTGTTCCAATTTTACTATCTAAATTATCATCTCAAATAATATTATTTCACTGTTGTAACATGTTTCAAATCTAATTGCGTTGCTTTATTTTACGAAACATCGTTGAAAATAATATTTTCCTGTGTAAAATACTGAAATAACGAAATACAGTACAAATAACCGTCGTATTCCGACAATATAACGATGGAAAACTTCTTAATTAACCAAATTGCCAATCTCTTTGCCTCATTAAAATGGTACAAATATTCTTCAGTGATATTTTATATATCCATCGACCATCATATGTGCAGTTTTATATATACGACGTGGTAATGATTTATATGTATAAATCACAAAGGTCGTTTTCTGTTCGAATTTTTAGACGAGCATATACATATCTTTTCGTTTCACAAATGATTACAGTTACATTTCCAAATTAATTTAACGTGCCTTGTTGTTCGTAGTAATTAAATGAATTCAATATATTAAATACCCATTATTTCAATGAAATCGATGTTTCGGTTATTTCCAAATAAATATGAGGAAAACGGAAGAGCCGAATGATATTTTATATGTTTGTTTGAAATCAAATCTGCCCTGGTCTGTTAATCTTAATTCAATTTTTACATTTCATCGACGTTAACGCTAGTTAATCGATTCCGAATATATTCCTGTCGCTTTGAGCGCTCGGATGTCGTCCACTCTTGGTGTCAGTGAATCAGTCGGTGGCACTATCGGTTCGCGATGCATTCCTGAATTCTGCATTCCAACTTCTCACCCTTCTCTGCTTCCACAGAGATCGTGCTCCTTCTCATCCGAGTTCTCTCTTGCTTCAGGCATGAATAAGTGGACGCGACTCAAGAAACTTTCCTACCAGACCCTGTGCTTGATTGAGATTCCTCATCGTACTAATTCCTCCTTATGAATCCTTCGGGATCCGGTAATGACTGCGTTTCCCTACCGTATACTTATTAATTACATTATTACTGCAGACTCAACTCCTTATTTAACGTAATGCGCGTTTTTAAAGAGCGGGCAGTTTTTCTTCTTTGTAATCTGGAGCCAGGGATGGAGAAAATTGTGTTAATAATAAGCGAGGAGCACCAAACGTTCAAAGTTTTATTGCGTCTTTTCCTTCTTGATTCTGCGATGGAAATTTGTTATTTTGGGTACTAATGGTTTCTATTTTAAATTCTCTATCTAGAAATTGTTTGTATACATCCTTGTATAAGATTATGATTTTGATTTTGTAGTATTACAAGCTTCGTGTCAGAGTATTTTCATTGATTCGAATTAAATTTAAATGATTAATTAGCAGTGTCTACATTTTCAATGGATCTATCACATTAACTGCATTTTTTATGTCACTAAAATTGAATTGAATTTTCTGGACTAAGATCGAAGTTTATTTTGGTAAAGTTGTGATAAAAGTTTGTAATGCTATGGAAGTACTGTATGAAGTAAAATCGATCACGTCAAAGTTTATGTACATGAACTGGCAGAACGGCTTTAGGCGAGAATAACTTAATGGTGGTTTCACTTGTAACATTACGCACCACACAATTTACAAATTCACCCCTGGGCGATACCTGCGGTTCCATGATGATGCATTTCGGTATGCTTCATGTTTCGGCTGTTTCCTTAATAACCATAACTAATTCGCCATAGTTTCCTTTATCTAATCGCTAAATTCGAAAACACCGTTACTTCGTAAATCAGAATTTAAATAATAGCATACGGAACTGTTTTCCAGAATAGTTCGGTGGGATAGTTTCCAGGAAATATATCTACAGCCCACTGCTTTGTGCATTTGTTAAAGTTTAAAATTAATTTTCACATTTTATGAAATTGAGATTGGAAATGACATAAATGTAATATCTACATGAGCGATTAAAGTATGAAAGTTTGATCGCGCTAAAATATTCTTGAACATTAAACCTCCTAGCTATATAAATGATTTATTCGTTTTTCGACGTTCGATGGAATATTCTACAAGCGACTTCCAGGTGCTAAATGGCATTAAAATTTTGTAGGATAATTGCTACGAATGAGGCTCTCTCTGCCAATACTTATGAAAATAAAATTAAGACCAAACGAAGTTTTTATCGTAGAATAATCCGCTTATCTTTTACTTTAAGAAGTAAGTTTTTCCTTTCACTATATATATATGTGTATATATATGTGTATGACACGTTTTAGTTTATGGAAATCGTTTAACACCAATGAGTGGCTCGTTGCGACAACGATCCCGACTTTGCGTTCGTCATTCGGTAAATAATGCACCGCGTGCGCACTTACATGGCGGTTCGCAGACTGAGAGTTCACCATGTGTCCGATCCGAGTAATAAATTATTAGATCAATTACAGTTATTACTTTATTCCAGCTCGACGCTTCGGAAGTTTGCGCGAAGCTGAGCTAGCTCGTTACCCTGGCAATTTTGCGGCTCGAGCGAAAACCGACGGAGTGCGAAGCTCGGCTAAAGTATTCCGCGAAAAACAAACAGCATAAGGTAAACGGCGAAGATCTCCGTTATTTTCACCAGCGTTCGTCCAAGTCGAACGGGGCCTCTCTTTTTGTTTAATTCGGCCGCTGTATAATTTTACTCTTGAGCGTGATCAAACGGGAAGGAAAAAGTTGGCTGCTCGATTGGCGGATGCGCGGAAGAGTTCGAGGAAATAGTTCCCTATTGGTTTACTCTCGGCACTGTTCGCTCTTTTTCGCGATATCGACTTGTTAATTTGGGATTCGAAAGCACACCTTCTCGTTAGGCATTGGGTATCTAACTGATAGTCAAAATGTGAAATGATATCCTTAAAAAATTGATCGTTTGACATTTTTGGTTACTCGATCTTAGAATTAAAAATTTACATGAAAATCGAAGAAAAATTGATTCGATTTAGTAGGTAATATGCATGGTTAATAGAGGCATAGAATGTTTATAAAACTGCACACATTATTCCCAACTGGATAGTTTAGTTGTCCATTCCAATATGCATAAGTAATTTATATTAGCAAATGATAAGAAAGTTCCTAATAGTTTGCATGTTAATACGTACGAAAGTCATTAGAATCGTCGAAAGTGACATTAATTTCAGCGAAGTGAAATATTGCAAAAGAATGTGGAACGTCTGTGATCGTCTACGTAACGTATCGTCCATTGCCGTGGTCGCGACAGGGTCGAGGGTTCATCAATTGCGAATCGTCGTTATTTAAGTAATACCAGAGGGGCGCGAAGTGTAACATAACTGGCACCCGGCCACGTTTAACAAATTCAAGATTTTCTTGGCTTTTTTATTGTCGTTCGATTATATCGCCGGCTCGCACCGTCGGTAGGGGCGCGGTTCGTTAATATAAAAGAATTGAAGGGTGCTGGTGAATGAATTCGCTTTAACGACCAGCGGAGAGTGTCGTTTGCCGGAAACGACGGTAGCCGAATCAACGACGAATCGTTCGAGTACCCTGAGACCTTTCGTAGCGCTACCGGAAAGAGCACTCGATGAATCGAGAGACTTCTCGATTACTTCGGGGGCGCTGGCACTGTTGCTGCCATTTCTATGTTTTTGGACATTTCTGACATTCTTTGATACATCTTCCAACGCTCGAACCCTTGTACAAATGATTTGACGATGCGGTTCGAATTGAATCAAAGCCAGATTCGACAGTCGAATTTCACTAATCAAAATTTTTTAGGTTGAATAAATTTACTTTGTTATTTCAGCCTCACCATTAAACACTATTAATATTTTTAAGCATGCACCGAAGTCAAAAGCTCATGTTAAAATAGTTATTTCGAGTGGGTGTAATAAAAATGCACTCGTTTTTACACATTTTGTTTAGTTACCTATGACGTTCTTCACACAACAATACTGTGTGTTTTCGCTACGTGCAAATGACATCTAATGGTCTATGTAGACGGAGAATTTTTGCCTCCTTTCTCTAATTTTACACGAATTTTTCGCGTAGATAAAAAAAAGTATTTGTGACTTTTGGATGCCCCAGGCTGGATAAAGTTGACACACTTTCGTCTTTGTTATGTTCTCTAATTATTTTAAAAATAGGACTCTGCTGCCTAATTTCAGTACGTGACGATGGAAAACTTCATTTACTTTTGTAAATTATCACTGGTCATCCAATTATGTACCTAATTACTCCTTCACAGAAAAGAAAAATAATACGTACACCTTATTAACCAACCCAAAGCACTCAAACTAGCCTTTAAGACCTTCGATACAAAAATGATTTCAAATCCTCCAATTTTCTTCGTTCCCACAGTCCTGGAAAATGAGGATTATTCGTTAGGAGCCTCGGTGCCGCATTGTAGCACTTCTACGGAAAGTTTATTAGATTGAAGCTCGCAGTCGCGACGAAGCAATATGCATGGATGTTTTATCGGTAACAGGCTCGTACACATCCGCGTCTTTTGAGCGCAGCCGGTGCTTTAATGGCGCCCTGAACTATGCTCTCGAAGTATTTATACGCTCACGGCCGACTGTGCGAGCTTTCGCATAGACCCCTAGAACTCTTTCATTCGGTCCTCGAAAAGCCATTCGAGTGAGACGACGCCGTAACGAGTGCGCAAACCCTCGCCCCCATCCCACCTCCTACGCTCTTCTTTTTGCCGACCTTCCGACGTCGCGTCTCTACATTTATATTTTCCCTCTCTGATCCGCGCGTTCACGCACGCCGGCTGAACTTTCTTCGCTCGCCGACCGCGCGTTTTCTGCCGCCTACAATGCAAACGAGTCGTCCAAGACCGATTTACATTTCCATTAGCCTGCTGCCTCGTTTAGCGCCGATAAATCTGCCCGCTTTCCTTCGTTGACAACTCCCTGAAACAAAGGGCGTCGCTATTAGGTGAACCAATTTCGTTTCGATCGTGATACATTTTTATACAAAATTTGAATGGAAATCCAAATTACAACTGTTTAGTTTATATTAAACTAATTTGCGAATGGGGTTGTAGAAGACGTTGGGGTAGTAGCACTAGCCAGACTTAATTTTTGTGAGGGGCTGTGTCACAGTTACGTTGATGGTACTTTAATCGTGATAGGGACGATTGAATGCATGCATAAAGTTTTTACTGCGACGACGGTAAGACTGACTTGGCTAATCGTAAATGGTAATAAGGAAATCGTACAATTCGCAACGTCCAAGAGATATATTGAGCGTTATTCGTGTCGCCCAGCGGTGCATAAAAGAGGCGCGATTTATAATCGCATAGATGGAAGCATCAAGTTGTCATATTTGTACGTTCTGAAAGACGTAAATTAACCTAGTGAAGTCAAGATTAGAGAAACGCATCAATAAAGGGCTTGTTTACCTCGAATCTAACGATCGAGCTTGAATTACACGCACTCCATCAACTTGATAATGACGAGAATAAGTGCTCCTCTTTTTTGTAAACATGTAACCATTACAGGAATCTTCGTGACTCCTCCACAGCAGAATCGATTAATCCAGTTCTCTCGCGTTCCAATCCTCGTTTATTATATATTAATCCCAACATTCCCTCCCACGCTTCGCGACAGCGAGCCTCGTTTGAAGTTGGGCGACCTCGGTCAACGTTTCAAGGTTTTCCATCGCGACACAAACGACCTAGTCGATGCTTCGGTCTGGCGGGCCCTAGAAAGCTAAAGAAAGAACGAAGGCAGGGGTTTCTCAAAGCGTGTGCCGCTACCAGCGTACTTATTAAGACTTATTACGGCTCTCACGCGCACAGCCAGCTACAGCCTCCTTTTCTCAACGAGGAAAGCTCCTTCGTGTTCCCTCGCAGCAGCCGCGCGCTTAATTGTTATAAATTGCCCCATCGGTTCGCGAAATGATTTACCGGCTCAGCTCGCATAAATTGCAACAAAGACTTTCGTTAAGAGAGTGATTTACGACTTCGCAACATCGTTCCCTGGTTTATGCCCAGCGAGCAGCATCCTTCCCTCTCGATGCGCCCTCGGCCAGCTTTCCCCGAGAATTATTATTCAATTTCATTCTTCGCGAGCAACCGGGCCGAATATTTATTTCGTTAGAATCCACCGCGATTTATTCCTCGCTCGATCCCGCGGGTATTCGTCAAGCGAAATCGAGAACGCGTCGCGTGTGTAATTCGATTACCAAAGTGGACCGTGTAATTCGCGCCATAGGGGGATCATTCTCATCGAGGAGGATTGTTCTTTACGGTTCGTGAACTGTGAAACTGATTGTACGGTTCGTCTTTTCTGAAATGTTTTGCGAAAGGTTATTAGGTATTATCACAGTGTGGGTTTCGTCTAGATTTGGCAAAATGTTTAATATTAATATTTTTGTATGTGTTTCTTTTTTTAGACACGTATACAAACTCTGAATAAAACAATCTCTGAAAATATTAAACTATTTAATAAAAAAATTTATTCAGGAACATGGAAACTTGTGCCTGGAAAAGAGAATCCTCAATTATACATTGCGGAAGACCTACACATTCGTGACCATAATATTTAAAATAGTAGACTATTCAATAAGTTTTGTCGTTCGATAAGAGATAACGCTATTAGGTTCGTCGTTTTATTTTTTTGAAAGATGGCACTACTGTTCGATGAACACGTGTGAAGATCCATATAGATCTGTCAACTTATTCGTATATTTACATCTGTTCAAAGTTGACGTGTCAATATTTTTTTACAATGGAAAAAATTGAATATCGTGCAGTGATAAAATCGTTCATTTTTTGGAAGGTGTAGCAGCAAAAGAAATTCATGTAGTAAATATTTAATTCATTATTACAGTATGAATCTCGTACAAATACTTACACCTGCTTACACTGTTAAATTGCGAACTGCATTCCGGGCAGTGGCTGAAGTTTCGAGTGAATTTTGGCTCAAGTTTATACAGTCTGGTGTCATCGCCCGCTACTCCGCTATGATCGTGAATTCGAATACGGGGCCGCGATTAGGTGAACAAAGTCTTGGATACGAAGGATGAACAAAGTCATTGGATAAACGGGATAGGCTCCGGAACGGCTTAATATCAAAGATGCCTGGCGTGATTCTCGAGATGGAGGTTTATTGCGTCGTAACGTACGATCTGCTGGCTAGTCGGGCCAGTAACCTAACCCAGCTCGAGAATTATACTCGGCCGAAACATGAGATTTCGGAAGCTTTCCATCGTTGCTTTTCATCTTCACTGCTTGGCACGGTGTTTCTCAAGTCGGGCCTGCGAACTTTTCGCAAATAAAAAAATGCTTCTTCCGCAGTGCCTCATTCTTGCTAAGAGTGCCCATTAAAAAGTTTGCCGTCATAAGTAGTATCGAAGTGGAATCTAAAATGCTTGAAGTTCGGAACAACTGAAATTTCGTCTCCTTTGTTAATCACTTTTCATTTTACTTCTAGTAAAAGTACCTGAAAATATACATTTTTGTAGCAATGATTTTTATGGATATAGAAGATTAGTTTATTATACTAGCTAGAATACGAAACTTTATAACACGATTAAACTTATTTAAACAGCAGTTCATCGAAATATATTACGGTGAAATGTGAAATTCGTGGAACAGTAGTTTACGGTTGAAATTCGCGATTCATAACGAGGCGAATTTTATCCAGAAAAAAAAGAAAAATGTTGTTCCACACGTACGAAAGGATTTCAGAAAACTTTTTTCGTTTTTTCGACCCCCTCCCTGCTGTGGTAATTAGTATTCTTCTTGAGAAACCGCCCTCAATTATCATATTCCCATTGCAGCCGATTTCGGTTGGATTCCAGTAATTTGCCCGGGCACCGCGAGGAATATTCATTAAGGCAGATACGGGGAACGCGATAAAAATTCTGAAAATTTAGCTGGTCTTACGTTTCTTGATTTTCTGCCGGCCGGAAGCCCTTTATTTGATCTTAACGCATATCCTGCTCGTTAAGATGCAGACGGACGGAGCGCGAGTGAGTCACTTGGTTCGCTGAGTCACAGGTCGTCGGTGCGCCGAAATTCAGGATGCTTCAATTACGCAGTCCGATAACGAAAGGAACCACTGCCAAAAAGTCCATCGGCCAGATAATGGTCCACTTATTGTCCGACTTGATGCTCGCGATACTCCGCCACGAGGGAAGCTCCCGGAAATTCTGATTTAAACGAAACTTCGCTTGAATATGTACCACGTTGAAGTACACAGAGAACAATTTTCTGGAGTGGTTATGACAACCACATGAATAATGTAAGGAGAATTGTATTAAGTGCCCCTGAAGCTATTACAGCAAAGTATTTGGATAATGTGATAGATGTATGTTTGAAGTTATTTTAACTGCAACTGCTCAATTCCTGGACATGCTTTCGATAGTTTGCGCTCCAATAGCATCTACCTACAACGTATATAGTTTGCATTTCAATAATAAATGCAACGTAGACCGAGGTGCAATACGATTCTTTTTTCCTAGAAGCTGTAAACCGATTAGCTTCACACTAATTCGTAAGGGGGCAGCTTCACACGGCTGATAATGTCTTCGTAGCGACGACTTTCGAGAATCGATTTTTACGATGTCAGAGTAATTAAGACGACGGATCCAATTAAAGCGAACGGAGCCCTCGGCTGCGACTAAGTACATTGAGAATCCACGAAAAGTAGGTATTCTCATCAGGTATTCTGATTGGAATATCTAATCAGGAGTCTATGAGAGCCCCGGAGACGAGAGCGTCAATTTAAGCTTCTAGGTACTGTCTCCGCGTGACGTTGACGCCATTGGCGAACGCTAAACCCCATGCAACGAATTCAAACTGAAACGTCTCCCGTCCTCGGTTTTTTGGTTGCTATTAACATTGAGGATACGTTTCTATCAGTTAATTTCCAAATACAGACAGTCTCATGAATATTCGTACCCTCTATGTCTATTGAAGAAGTTTGACTAAATTAAATAATAGGTTTGATATTACCAAATGAATTTATTATTACAAATATGTATATGAATAAGTTTACGCTGGTATATATTTATACATACATCAACAAACATACGCTTGAAAACATCAAACTTACCATTCAATTTAAACAAATTTCTTTGATAGACATAGATGGTGCGAATATTTATGGGACTGACTGTATTTTGGAGTCTCTGACCAAGAAATAACAGAGAAATACCTCTCACAAAAAAAAATATTGGTGATCATTGATATCACGTAATCGTAACCTCGAAACAAGTGCATGAAATATGAAAATTTAAATACTATATCATAAAGTCTCCAAGATAGTCTGAGCTATACCAAGATTGAGCATTTTTTTAATATCCCTCTTCAATGATTTCCGGGTACGGACTACACATGCCATTAGATTGATGAGCTGTCCTTTACATCTCAACAGTGATTTATTTCTTCAGCCCTAGTCTCTGAAATGGGAATTCGACTAGTTTCTCTCGTGAGCCCGTGTAATATTCGCACTCGTCGCAACGAGACGTTATCGATGCCAATGGCTTTGGCCGCTGCCTCCAGATACCAGGAACGATAGAGGGCTAATTACAGAGAGTGGGGAAAAAAGTATATTCGCGCGATTACACGATGTAAAAGTCACCGATAGCTTTCTCCCTCGGCCGTGCGCGCACCCTCGCCCGCGTCTAGACGCTTCGTGCGGCCGAGCGTTATCGCGACGCAGGTAGATAGCGGTGTGTGGAGAGAGAGTGACTCAACGGTTCGCCGGGCTCGTGCTGCATGCTGTTACGTGTCGCGGACACGTTTTGCAGCATTGTGCAATCTAGGATGACATATTACTCGGGAACGGGAAAAAAGCGTGCTCTTGCTCTCCCTTTGTACGACTTGAAGAGGTGCCAGGGCTGTTTTTGCGCAGCGCTAAGCACCGCCGGCGTATAACCCACGGTAGATCATTGACCGGTGCTTTGTTTAACTCTTTATTGCTCAGCTCGCTCGCCAACGCGGGAAAAAGGTCGGATTAAATGGTTGGGAAAAGGGGTCTATCGTGTAGGGTTTGTGTTTCAGGGTTTGCCGATGGACTCGTTAATAAGACTGATTCATTACGATTTCTTCATCTCGTGGTAGACGCAGGTGCACGTTTGGTAGAGTTCTTGTATTGGAATTCTTAATGGCAAATCTCACGCTCGATAAGTAGCATGCTGGGAATTTTAAAATAATTTTTGTTCTTAATCTTTAGAGTTGATAGAGTCCATTTCTTCCGGAGCCACGCAGGGTATTCGAATAAAGTAAAATATAAAAAGTAGCTAAGTTTATTACCGTAGAAAATATTAGGCGATCGAACCATTTTGAACTGAGGTTATCCATGAGAAACCCAAGGTCCTTATGATCTTGAGGAAGTGGATGCATTCTTATTCGTAAGGAGAAGATTTCACTGGATCGAGGGTGTTGGTGGTATCAACAACGACTCTGAAATTAATTTATCGGTGACGGTAATGCATTGTCGACACCGCATCGAGACACGCCATTCAATTAATCTAAATAACGATACAGGATCTGCTAGGGATTGCGCTTGGCCCGTACAGGATGAATATTCTGACCTAGCTGGCTGTCAGGTTTAGCACACAATCAAGCATTATCAGGTACGGTCAGACAGTAATTAATGGCTCGGCTTGGTCAAACAGTAATCAATAATCAATGGTCACTCATAATCAGGTCAATGGTACGGTGCTCCCATCACTTAGATCGGATCTAAACGTTACATCAAATTCGAAGGTAAACATTAGTATTTAACTGGCGGACGCGATGGCGCTTTGTTAGTCGTATTCAGGGCGCGTTTCAGTATGCGTTTATGGACGTGTCGCCCGACTGCTGAGAGCATCAAGATAGGTATTGACGATCGATGCAATCGGGCAACATTCAATGGAAACTAATAAATAACTCGGATTGGGGACACGTATTGAGTGTATCCATTAGAAACGATACTTTATTAATTCAAGGTTGGTCCTCTTTGGAATACGGAAACTACTTTGAAGGAAAACCAATACTAGTTAACGATCAAATATTCAAGTTGGAGAAATAACACATAATTCCACTTTTCACTAAAACTTTATAGCATCGTGTACGAACAGCTTAACCCTTTCAAACCTGGACTATTTTTGTTTCTCTTATTAATGTAATTTATTTTTTAGGGTTAACTTAGGCTACAATTAGTATGGAAAAATTAAAAAAAGTATCCTAATAGCGTTGTTTTCGAGGAAAACTGGTCTTCCTTCGTATGCACAAATAAAGACCTCAATTGTGGACGCCATGTCTGAAAGAGTTAACAGACTCAATTATAGTAGCTCAGTCTCTGATGAATGCCAACGAAAGTAATACAAGGTGGTCGTAATATGGGAATGCAGAGAAATCTTCAGCTCGTGAAGATCGTTTCCTGAAACAATGACGACGTCGAAATCTCCGATGGTGGAATGTTCAATAAACGCGAGTTCTTTTCCTTACTGAAGGAAGACTGAAGCGAGCAATAGGAAATGGGAAAAGGGAATTCCTGGGCTGGGGAGAACCGGAGGCGGGGTTTTCAAGAACGGAGTTAGGAGCGATTAAAGTTACACTTCGATCTCTAACCACAGCTCTCCGGATGGGTGGAATCTCTTCCGGCAATAGCAGTCGCTTCGGTCCGAGGCTTCTTTTTCTTCCTCGGCTCGCGAATACGTAGAGCAGCGACACTTGCGCAGCGACAGTGGCAGCGCGGAGCCTATTACTCGGCGAAAACTTACTTTTCCTGGGGAAATTACTTTCACGAAGTATCTTATTTCGTCGGTGACACGACTCCGAGAAGGCGGCGGCGCTCCATCCCATTTTTACTTTGCTGGCTGTTGAATTCTACGGAGAGACAGTATTGCTATACGTCGTGATTTGCCCTCATCCCGATTTTTTAAGTCTTTAAAGTTTTGTTATTATTCTATGAATAAAAGTGCAAAAGGGTGCTATTACATTTATTGCATATATTGAGTAGCTATAGATTTATGAATTTATCTTAGGAATCGTGAAATTTGTTCGGAGTGATTTTTGTATATAGAGCACGAATGCCATTCAATTTGAGAAAAATATCTGTATGTAAATATCAGTATGTTAAACTTTGTTTTGTTTTTCGTGTGTTTGAAACTAATACTTTGAAAATTTTGCATCAGCGTTGTCAGTTTATCGGAGTTGCCATCGATGAAGCGGCCGCCCAGACTACCAAAGCGGTTTCGTTCGTCGAAACACGCAACCCCAGCAGCCACGCATGCGCGAGTCGGTGTACTTAGGGGTAGATTAGGATTGACGGTCGTAGATCAATTGAACTGGCTCCCAATTGAAAGGGGGGCGTTCGCTTGTGTGTCTTTCCGAGGAATCTACATATTGTGAGTTATAGGTGTTTAAAAGGTATGTCTAGTTTGCATCCCTAAAAGTAGGGTGGAATTTCAAACTTTTTTGAGGTCACCTATTGAACGTGTAATTCATTTTCGATCTCTGTTAGGCTATCCTCAGATAACGAAATATAATTATAAGAAGACAAAGTGAGAAGCAAATTAATGTGACATAATATAACTTTAACATGGCATTTTCTGTAACTTTAACATGACAGAGTTCAATTTTATTTTTGTTTGAGGCTTTATGTATTGTCAGAGGGAGTTGAATTATTTCGTTGATATTTTAGTCCAGCTCCCATTTAGAGATTCCACCATAAACTACATTTCTTGAGAATAGTAAAACATTCTCATCGACGCAAGTAGTAAATTCCTCGACATTAAGCTCTAAATCCTCCATCCATTGTGAAAAGTGTCACATAACGCATAGACTAAAACGAACAGTGTGTGGACTCGCTGCAAATCTCAGAATCCGAATAACCGAGAGGCGGTGCAAGTGTTTACGTATCACAAACTCTGATCGATATCTTTCCGAAACGATACATGGCGCTTTTAGCTTCTATAAAGTAGACAAATTATGGCTCTTTTTCCTTTACGAGTTTCGGGTTCTCGATAGAGGTAATAGCGGGTAACAGCATTTTTATCGCGGAAATATATCGCCGAAAATTTACAAGGAGGACCACAACAGGCTATTCGCTACGAGCTTAGCCCGAATCTAGGTTAGAGGGCTCTAATCAGGATACATTGAATTATACCGTTATCGTAACCCCGCGTAATGTTGCATAATGTAAAGCATTCGATCAATTATGCAACGATATTTGTGCTTAATTATGCAGGTAAGCCAGGTATTCTCACGCTGATATCGACAATCACTTTTCGGCTTCGATATCCACGCGGATTACAGATTCCTAATTGTTGATCCCGAGCGCGTGATTCTCGGATATCAACTATTCGTTAATGATAATTAACAGCAGGCTTCATAATTGAACAATTTCTTTCTCTCTTCATCTGGCAACTGATATTTATTATCGCAATAGAATAGATTTGTAACAATGTGCATACATATCTATTTGTGTTAACAAGAAAAAAGTTAATCAAAGCATTAGAGAATCAAATATTTGAAGGCGTGTTTGAAACCAATGCTCAAAGATCACGAGTTTCGATGAGTCACAACGAGAGAGAGGATAGAAAAATGAGTTCTAGAATTTATAAGTATGGTGAAACCGACCAGAAATAGGTAACTGTGGATTAGTAAGATGAGATTTACCGGAGTGGTATGAAAGATAGTTAAAAATGAGATCGGCAAGGTAAGAAGGAGAAAATTGTTTACGCAGGATGCAAGGCTAGAGAAAATTCTCGAGCACCATATATCTATGACACGGATTCGAGACATGGTGCTGGGCTGGTCTTCCTATTTCTTCCATAATCCTCCCATCAGAGACATTCCTGTCCTCCGGTAAAAGAACCGTGGGAATTCGCATGATGCTCATCTCCAGAACCTTCAAACGGCGACGTATGCTGTCCCAAATAATAAAAATCGTGATAAATAATTCTAGAAAAATCTTTAAACTCACTTACCCATTGGACTATTATATTATTAACCCTTTGCATTCGAGAGGTGACTCTCAGTCACATTTTAATGTAATGCAGTAACTCGAGAGGTGACTCTCGTTCACCACTAAGTTTGACGCAGTAAATCAACCAACAATAATGTTTGTTTAGGTTTAATTTCTTTGAAACTCGAAGTGTCAATAAAATGATTGTCGGCGAGATAAAGGTCCTTAGCATTCGCGGGAATAGAATGTTAAGAAATCATCTCGAGTTGGTAGTAGATGCCAGAAGAAAAAACATCGAGTGCAAAGGGTTAACTACCACTTGATAGAATCAGCGCCCTCCACTCACCTATCTCCTACTGGACGTTGCAAATGAACATTTGGATATTTAAACCCATACCCTCTATTTATTCATTTTTGGCACCGCGTGGCCCATCATGGATGGGCTCACATGCTCAGCGAATTTCGATCGAGGAAACGAGTATCTTCCTTCAGGGCGTCATCCGTGGCGTTCCTCGGAACGCTGTTCTGAGGCATTATTATTTAATACCTATGTCACTGATCTAGTTTACAATTGTAATCACTACTCAGCGCGTACGTATGTCGATGACATGCAAATTCTATGCACATCAGAGCCATCCGGTATCGGTGCTGCGGCACAGAAAGTGGAATCGGACCGTGATACAATAGTCAGGATGATCAGGATGATCAGGATGATCAGGATGATCAGGATACCCTTTGGATAGGAGTTTCAAACTTAAACCCAAAGAAATGTAGCTTCGTGGTTGGCTCTACTACATTATTACCGAAATAGTGGAATATTTATAATAGTAGAATTGCTTGAAGGAATAATGAGAAGATATTGTTGCGTTGGCTAGAATGCAGAATTATATCAAAATGCCCTGACGGATAAAAGACTGCGTATTTCTACTATCAGTTCACTAAGTAGTCGATGGCTTGGGTGTAAGGCACTTTGAGTGTCAGTAGTCGAGGAGTGAGAGAATCAGTGATTGAAGAGTATCACACATGTCATCTATTGCGTAGCTTCGTATGCATGTGTGGGTAGCCAATCAATTAGTGCAGCGTAGCATGTATGTATGTTTGCCTCTGTTCTACTATATATCACGGGAATGGTTCATCGGCAGATCATGAAATTTCGTATGGCATCCTCGACATTAGTTCTGATACTATTAAATTTGTTGAAAAATGTCTCTATCACGAGAGAAGGAGATTAGCATTCTGTCTAGAATGTTACCAAGTTAACCGAGTCGTTCACAGTTCAGGTACAAGTGTAGGTTTCGATTAGGTCCCAGAATCGCTAGCCAGAAAGATAGCCAGAAATTGCAGCAGCTTCTCATACAGACGATCAATCGATTAGCGTAGCCAGAGGGGATAATTCGTATCACCTGGCAATCTTTCTTTCCGACTGCATCCTTATCGGCTCGGAGCGTTTCTCATCCGGGCGGGAATTTGCAGTTTTAATTATCGCGCTTAATACGTTACCGTTCCGCTAAAAATTAGATTTGCAGGCGGAATAGTTTTAGCCTCCGCCGAGGGATTACCGCTCGTAATTCAACTTGACGAGCGTCAGCGGAACCGGATACGCGGCCGGAATCACGCTTAATTCTTAAATTTCCCTGCTAATCCCGTTAGCCAGGCGGCGCGGGCGCCCCCGTAGTCTCGATCGATCGGATTGGATTCGATTCCAAGTCACCCCCAGGACATGATACCGATATCGAAAGGGCCGCTGGGAACGAGCGGAAAGGAGGAAAAAAGGGGATCGGAAGAGAGTGTAAATGAGAAGATCCGGAGTGGCAGTTAACGAGAAGATAACAGGAACACGCGTACACCTCCGGATCGGAGCGATGGAGGCAAAAAATGGGTCCCTTCTGCACGCGGCACGCGACTACTCGTGTTCCATCCCCTGCTTCATCGTGTACCATCGTCGTAGACTCGAACCTGAGGGATTCGCGCCTAGAAGCTTAAGTAGATTACTTTCCTTATTAACACTATACCAACATTCCATTTGTAATTTCTGATCGGACTAATGACTAGTCTTAAAGACACTTTTTTTAATTAAAATATTTCACATGGTACTACAAAAACAATTGTATATACTGTGTTGTTTGGAAAGTCCATGCTGATTTTTGGTAGGTGGTACAGGTCAAATTCAAATGTGCCTTTGAATTTTTTTTAAAAGTTGACACTTCCTGGACAAACGAGTAATTTGTACATTGTATATAAGAACCGTATACAAAAGTTTAAAAACGGTTAGAAAACGATTTGACTTGTCGTGGTAGGTTCAGTGTTAAATACGTTTTGTTAATAAACAAATGCCATTTTGTATATTCGATATTTTTGTTAAGTACGCGCATCGAAGTGTGAATTAAATTATTAGTAATGGGGAGAAATTGAAAAATAAGGTCAAACGTATTAAAGTCATCTCATACGATATAAAGCAGAGGACTCTTACGACTAACCACGGGTTCAGACGTTTTAAAGTCGAGGCAGGTTTTCCAAATCCCATCTTTCGCTACAGAAAGCCCCGAGCAGCTTTCCTGAAGAATGATTCCCAGATATTTGCCAATTCCTTATCTCCCTCTTGTTGCTTCATGTCCTTTCTACCCCCCCGATCATCTCTTCTCTCAGAGAACGTTATGTCCCGGAGACTTTATGACTCTACGTAAAGGCAAATGACCTCGTCGTCACTCTCTCCTGTTGCTCGGCCAGAACGAGAAACTGAAAGACGGAGGGGAGGAGGAACGTGAAAGAGGAAACGCCAGACCGACGGAGGAAATAAAGCATTTCGCGAGGGGATGGCAAGGTGGGGCCGGGGGTGGGTGGGGGGGTGGGGGTGGGGGTATAATTTTCGTTTCTTCCGCGACCGTATTTCGCGGAGACAATGCGGCCTGGGAACCGCAATCCAGGGTGCAACCGACCCAGAAAACACGCTTGGGATTACTGTACCGCGATATCTTGCTTTCTGGCTGCCTATTTGTCTTTGCGCCTCCGCGTCCACGCTTCCGTCTATGCTCGTCCTGAAGACCCGAAGGGTGTGAAACAAAGGCGGCCGCGAAATGGTTTTCTTTTTGGGGAGAGGAGGAGGATGGATGGCGACCAACAGACGTTATTGCGGGCGCAAGATTCTGGATTGCACCATGGGACGATGGTTTACTTTTCTCTGGTTTCATCGGGGATTGTACTCGAATACTGTCTTGCATAATACTTAGCGTGAATGTTCTACATATCAATTTTTCACGTTTCAACGTGCTTTGATATACCTAGAGTGCTTCGTAAAGGTACAGAAGTACTTTCTATTTATACTAACTGATCCATGGATAGGTTTACCACTTTATAATAATAATAATCTAAACATTTTTACGAGATGGCAAGAATTTTTAATGATTTCAACATTATTAGCGTTTCAAAACCTCAATTAACACGTTGGCTGCCAAAAGTTAAAATTACGTCTCGAGACTATTGAAGATAGGATAATTTAACATTTGTCGTAGTATAGGATTTTGTAACATCACCAAATTCACGAATCCTATCCAGATTTATTTTCATTATTTCCTCACCTTTGGAATTAATTTTTGTAATAAGTCCTGTCACCCATTTCTAGGTGACGTGGTGACCAACTTGTTAAATATATGTTCAAGCCCAGTAGTTCGAACCGACAATAATCGTCTTACCAGATCGTAATCTCTAGACAAACCTAACATGTAAAAATAATCGGAAACCATCCAACCGAATGCATAGCAAACATATTCGTTCAAGAGCATCCTCTTCAAGAGTGCGCAATCGAGGGCCCCGAGATACATTCCAATAAAATGAAATGATAATTGAACTAATAATCGAACATTCTATTAGTCAAACGATTTCGTCTAGCGGGGTTGAGCTACCATAGAGTGAGATCAAGTTTCACCATTCAAAGCTCTCCAGCCTCTAACAGACATTCACATATCGATTCCCTATGGAATCCCCTTTAGCTGAGATTGCACTGATCTCCGAGTTGAATGCCGGACTCCGAGCAACGTCACAAGAGAAACTTTCGAAACCGATTCGACGAAACGTCCAGAGTCAGGGTGCCTTGTTAAATTTCTAGTACTGGAAACTTTTTCTATTATTAAATTTGCAACGACGACTCGATATCCGTCTATTCCCTCAGCTCTCGCCCACGATCATTGGACGGAATTCGTTGGTGTTTGACGGATTAAACTCTACGCCAGAACGACTCGACGTTGCTGGATTGTGGAAGTCAGGATGAATTAGTTTTTCCTCGATAGAATCTCTCGCCATGGTTTGGAGTCGTTGATTATGCAACCAGAAGCGCGAAGATACACAATGTTCTCGAATAAATTCATTATTAAATCGTACAACTCGAGCGAACTGGAGGTAGACAGACGAAGGGGCCTTCGGCTTCTTGAAGTTTCTCGATGAATCTACTGCGAATAGTTTGTCGGTGTCTCCGTCAAATTTCTAGCCCGTCGCGGGCTAGAATCTCGCTCCGTTTTCGTATTAAATCAGACATACCTCTGCACGCGTTATACGCGCCTCGCCTTACGCTTCCAGCCGCCATTGTCTACGAATTCCTAAACGAAATATCGCTAGACACGGGAAAACAACGATGCGACAGGATACGCGCTGCAGTCCTGTGTTTTATTGCCTGGGCGCTCGGATAAATAAATATACGGACGCCTCCGCCACGACCGCTGCTCGGCCTTAAAAATGATAAAGAAGGGTATCGACTGTCCGACCACCCTCAAGTGCAAAAATACATAGAGAAACGTTCTGAACCCTACATTCTCCTGGATGGGAATCAATGCGAAATCATTTTCCTCTGTCTCGAATTTTTCGATGGACTTGTCGCGTCGTTCCTGATGAACTAGACCTAACTCCATCTGAATCTCACAACATTCCTTATTATTAAGAAAAATCTAACACTGCACATGTTTCTAGGTTTCCAAGAAGCAGCCAAAGATGCTGTGAGACATTCGACGCGTAGCAATCGGGTGAGTACTCTGTTCCTCTCCCTTTTCCAATGTCGGGTGCTGGTCATTTAAAAAATTTTGTTTATTTATTAATTGATGAAAATACAAACGCAACTACTGTCGGTACAATCAAGTACAAACGAAATACTATAATTTTCCGTACAAAAATTTAATTTTTTTTAAAAGTCGGGTGCCAGATTCACATAGCTCGCATGAACACGCTACGCACGGGGATCGATGAGAACGGAGTTTTTCCCTCGGTTGAGCTTAAAAACCGTTAAGCCGAGTCAAAGACTCGCGATTGTCGCAAAAATCCGTGAAACTTTCTTGCTTTCGACTGCGACGATTTCCAGGGTAGTGTCCCCATCGAGCCAGCTCCCGGATCCGCCTGCTGCACGAACCTTTCTCATGAATTTCATAAAGTTTCATCCGTCCTGTACATTCGAAGTTTCACGAGCCCCGTGAAAATTGACGCCATTCGACGCTCGCCTAAAGCTCCGTCCAAATCGAAATCTAAGCTGCGGCATCAATATACGGTGGCTCGTACTATAAATCCCGGTCGCTTTTCTCGTTCGAAAACGGGGTTACGAGATGCGGCTGCTGCGAGCGACCAATCCAATCAACTTACCTAAGAGACTTATGACAGAAATTTCATAAAACGAGAAGAAAGGGCTGCTTTAGGCAACGACGAACGACCACGATAATTCAGACAATTCCGCGCCACCCAACCCCGTCCGCCCTCTTGCTACCTCATCTTTGTTCTTCCGCCTTTAAACTATATTCTTAATCGAATTCCGAAGGTTTTATCTTCGCCTGAAGTGCATTATCGAACGGCCAATAGTAATAAATTTTATTCTATCGTGTCGTCGAGCCAGCCCTCTTTTTCATCGTTCTGATTAATCCAATTTCAACACGACCGAACAGTAAACGCTGCCAGTCAATGTACGCTCGCTCTCTCTCTCTCAGTCCCGTTTCGTGTAAAATTCATTCCCCTTTATATAACAATAATGACCCTACGCCCTCAGTTCGCTCGCTGAATCATTCATGTCGTCGAGGGGGTCAAGTCTGTGGAGTATTCGTCAGCTACCGTGCGATTACCGTGCATTAGTCGAGGCAACTTCGCGTCCCTGAAGAGGTCAGAAGTGGCCTTCCAGAGTACGTGGAAGCTTCGGAATACCGACCCTCCACTCGCAGTGTGTTTCATTGTCATTCTTCCGCTTTCTTTCCCCGCACACGCGGCAATAGAAACCCGTGTACGCGTCCACTTCTTTCCTCGTCGAAGTTGCCATTGCGATCGCTCGATGGCATATCAAGAATTGTAATTGTACATGGAAAGGAAATAGTCAGAAATTCATTTCACTTTACTCTGTAACGGTATACCGATACATTTACGTTATTTGCAATAGTAGAGGTACCTCATTATTTCGCTCAAAGGTTTATTAAAGCATACTGAATTATTTTTTTTTTGTACTAATGGAATTTAATTTTTAGGGTTAACTTGGACTAAAATTAGTATGGAAAAAATTTGTTTTAAATCCTAATAGTGTAGTTTTCGAGGAAAACTGGTCTTCCTATATGTGCACAAATAAGGGCATTCGCCCTAAACGATAGTCTCGATAATTTTTCAATTTTATGTCCTCACTTTTGGACGCCAGGTTTAAAAGGGTTAAAACGACGAGGTAATTACCACGTTTGAATAAAAATTGCGAAGATGACTTCTGCAAGGGTCTACTTTGAACTCGACAGCCCTCAACGAAAATTCCGCGTGGAGGTGGAAAAGCGTGTTTGGAGCAAGTGAAACATTTTCGAACGTAGCTAAAATAGTGGCAATGGAAGTGGTGTTCGCTGGAACGAGACTGCGATGCTGCAACGAGAATATCAGCTTCTATCGCATCCCATGCGAGAAGGGAGAGAATACAAGCCGATTAAATGCCTCAGTTTCTTCTACCCTCTATCCCCTCTCAGCCTGCTCGCCTTTTAGATCCTCCTCAAGATCGGGTCGATCGTCTGGATATACACGGATGTTCGCGAAATCGAGAGCAAAGATAAGTCCATTGCAAATGCGTAAGCGAATTACGGAAGTTCTTTACAGAAGAGGGTCGACTAGAAGGGAAAAAATGCTTTGAGCGCTCTCACCCACGCTTCATCGAATCGACTGACTAATGCACGATCTTCGGGGCTAATGGAAACGCATTAATTTAAGGTGGTACCGTTAACGACTACCCTATTCACGGGCCGTTGTTCCACCAGCGGAGTAAATTACAAACAGTTGCAAGGAACGCTGTAAAGAACGTTTCTCGAGGCATCTGTACGATCGACTTTGACTTTCCTGCGGGTCAGTAATTATCGCACTTAGTGAAGTATCGGACCTATAAGTCTAAGGGTTGCAGCGGAGTCCAAGTTCTAATGAAATTTAATGTTTGACCTCTGCCAGTAATAGGCACATTTGTAATCTTGTAGAGTGAATTTCTTGAACAGGTGTTTAATCAGATAACAGCTACTTTCAACCCCTCTATCGGGGCAGATCCTGTTAATAAAATTCATAATGTGTATTGGTGATGAAGTTCTGATTTAAAAAGGATCTCTTGAATTTTTTGTGTGAGGATTGAACCAATAGAAATGAAAACAAGGATATTGTTTGGAGAAAGAAATAGTACTTCATTAAACCACATTAAAAGTGGATTGATTTTCATTTCGATGCAAGTACTTCGTCTTTTGAAATAAAAATTATGAATGAACCTCAACTTTCGTCATAAAGTATGCTCTTCATAAGTATTAATTCGAAATTTAAAAATCAGAAACAATTCCAGTCCGTTTCCTCTGTTCTTTAATCCACTTTTTTGCCAATAATTCAGACGTCCACGCATAAGCTTCGATTCCAATTCAAGCACCATGGAGCCAAGCATTCGTGGCGTTGAATTGGCTACGTGAGCGTCGAGTTTTCGCTTCCCTGGAAACACTTTCGATCGCCCTGTAGGAAAGTTTCCGATCGAAATGTCGGATAACCACGGTCCGAGCTATTGACTTTCCGTTTCCAGAAAGCCCGTACAGTGGAGTGCCATTTCTTCAGACAGTGACTTCTTTGTATTGGAACCGCGTGCTGCGAAGTTCTCAGGATTTCTCGCGGCCGCAGTGATACGCAATCTTGACCGTATAAATCGTCGGTCCGTATCCGTTTTCCTGGTTTTCTCCGATGGAAACGTAGGGCGTGGTTGGAGGAACCGAAGAAATACGGTCGAATCGCGGTAGCGCGTGGAAACGATCCTCCTTCCGTGGCTGCCATCGAAATGGGTCGCGATGATGGAACTGGAAAGTGAAAGTGACTCACTCTAAATTATTACAGGTCCAGTTTTTTTGTTTATTACAGAAAAATTATTTTTTACTATGTACGTGACCCTTTCGAGCGATGCTATAATTCTGAAATTTAAATGACAAACGTAGCAAATTGTATAAAATACTTTGGATTACCTAGGCATGATATAAATAGGGTCAGTCCCATAAGTATTCGTACCTTTTATGTCTATTGAAGACATTTGTCTAAATTAAATCATAGTCTCGACGATTCCAAATAAATTTTTACATTATAAATATATACATGAATAAACATTGCACATGTATATATTAATAATGAAACATTTATTGGGAAACACAAAACCTACCATTTAATTTAAACAAATTTCTTCGATGGACGTGCAGGGTACAAATACTTATAGGACTGTCTGTATAAATTAAAAATACAGAAAAGTGTACATCTTTTGTGAAGCACTGTACAATATTATTGTAACTGATCCTATAAGAATTCTATAGCTCCATTCGGATTAATCAATACAAGTTTAACTTCGTATTAATCACCTGTCTAAAATTTCCTAACAAATCATCCCAGAGCCTTCATAATATTGAATGGTAGAATAATAAATGTTCGTAAGATCTTTGGTGGTATCGTAACAAGGACCTGCCCCTTGTGGCTGTTACTTCGTTGAAGCAAACGATTGGACGCGTTGTTTCTCGATGAAAATCCTGACGGGATCGTTCGTTTCGACGGGTTGTTATCAGAAATGATAAGCCCGTGGCCAGGGTTTGGTTTTCTCGTGGGAATCTGCCCCCATTCGTTTGCCCCTCGATGACGATTCCCCTCTCTGACCGCAAATACGAACAGCGTGGGAGTACTTGACCGACTTCCCCGATCGGCTCTGTTAACCTTATCCAACTTCGTTCACGCAAGCCGCTAATATTTGGCGGATTGTTACTATGAAAAATAGTTCCCATTGCTACAAACCATTCTTCATTCAATTTTAATCCTTACCACTCGATGCCTTTTTTTCTGGAATCTACCAGGAACTCGAGATGCTTTCTTAGCATTCTATTACCACGAATTCTAACCTTAGATCGACTTCGAAAATGTAACCCGATTGTCATTTTATTGACACTTCGAGTTCCAAAGAAATTAATTATTGCTGGTAGATTTCCTGCGTAAAACCTAATGGCGACTGAGAGCTACCTCTCGAGTGGAAAGAGTTAATATTCCTGACTTACGATACTTCCTTGTCATTTATTATCGGTGATATTTGTGAATATAGAGGGGATCGCAGAGCCGCGTGATAATTCGAGGGATTCGGTGGCCACTCGCGATCTAGTAAACGCTACGGCATGAAAGTAACCTTTGGCGCAGGTGAAATATGCAGATACCGCGTGTATACATATGTATGTAACAGCGGCTGCCGGATAAATACCATACCGTGAGGAAATATTTAATGGCGTATTGACAAATGTGGGCCGCGTGAGGATTACACAGCTTTGCGGCGCATCCGTTTCCACTTGGTTGCGTGAATGACCGATTGTGTTTAGTGGAGCAAAAAATGGATGAACATTTTGCCAGCGATATCGCCCTCGCGGAACGCGAAGGTACGCAGATTATAAATTCGCGCGAGCTGTAATTTCTAGCTACAAAGTTCAAAGAAAAACCCTTGAAGTACTCCGAGGGTTATTTATTTTGCTTTCTTTGATTGCTTGCTTTAACCTCTTTTGATTGTATTTAATTTGCTAGGCGTATTGTTAAATCGAGTTCAAAATAGGGCAAGTAGAAACCGCAGATGTCACAATTCGAAACTGGTATCTCTAATATTCTACTGCTGTAAATTGCAAGCACTGATTCTGATACTGTAAGCAAATAATTGTGTATTTTTATTACAGGATTATCTGTGAATTTCGTATTATTTTCAACTCCTATGTTTAATCCTCAACCTATGAAACTTATCTTGATCTCACGCAACCCCGCAGATAAATCATCCTATCATCAAATGATTTTCGGTCATTCGATCGTCATCTGGCTTTGGTTTACGATTCGTCCACCAGCATTTGCCGTTTACGCTCCCGGCGGTCGGTGACCATAGAATACGCGAGCGTTCTGTGCCGGACCGGATTCAAAGGGCTGCCAACTCGTTAACAAAATTCCCTTGAACGAAACGGTGAATACTTTGATCACAGAGGCTTTTCTGTGTTTACGGTGGAACGCAAAAAGCGAACCGTTTCGTGTGTAACGATCCACTAAATAATTCAATTGCACGTAATGCCGTTTTGGAATTGGCGCGGAGGAGGTATAGACGACGAGTGCGGGCGCGTAAGATTTTAGCGTGAAAGCCGTTAAGCTAAGCCGTAATCGTCTTATTGCGTGTCGAGTCTCTTCTTCTCTCGGCCTTCCGTTCGTCGAAAGCGTTCCGAATACAGCGCCCGACGATATGACTCGGTGGCATTGTCTCGAGCTTGCAGGCGCTGGCTACATGCTTAAAGCCGCCTGGCTTCGGAATGCAAGGATTAAAAGCCCGTCTTGCTTTCTTTGAGGAAAGCCTGCCGACGTGGTTGAAATGCCCCCGCTCGCTATAACGTCGCTACGACGACGGTAGAATAAATTAAGAATTCCTGATGATATTCGCGGCGTGCCGCGCGCTCTCTTGTATCGTTCAGGTTGGCCTGAATTCGATTCTGTACCCACTCTGAGGAATTTTCGCGGACTTCATGGAAATTTTCCTTTCAATTCGATTAGTCGCCGCAAATTTTTCTGCAAATCTGACGTTTTTAAATTCACAAAGGAACCGTTTCTGAGAGTCGAACAGTTGAGGAAGGAAGAAATTCCCCTGAAATTAATCGGTGTTTTCTTTTTTGCGTAAGATCTCATTGGTATATTCGATGAATTACTATCTGGGTATTCTCAAACTTTAAGGGTTTGAACCATATAATTCAGTCACATCATTAATAATCAATTTCAACATTTTAAGATTGAGCATTGCCATTACTTTCAACTTGTACCATTTTCCTTTCACATTAATAAAAAATGACGCGTTACGTTCTGAAAAACATTTCCGCGGTCAACACAGTTTGGCCAGACACTCCCTGCGACGATATCTCACTCACCCACACGTTCGATCTCGGCCAGGGAATCCATCGCCGGTGTCTATCGTATGTATTCCAGAAACGTTTTACGGCTTAAATCTCTCGATGGACGCGAGATAAATTGCAGATACTTCGTCCCGACATGGAATCGCCTCGAAAAGATAGTTGAGATTGTTGATAGCTCGTCAATCTTTTCCGTCGTCGAAATGACCGTATGTTTTACGGGCCCGGAAAGCGAATGAGACTTCCCGGGTCTCGTGCTCGACGATGTTACGATCAAACGCTGTCTTTTTGAGAGCCTGTGAAGATCGCCGTTGTCGAACCGATTCCGTATTACGGTTATCAGGCTAACTTCGTGCACTCCGAGGTTCGAGTATCTACCATTCCAAGTTCCTTCGAGACTCTTCGGAACTTTATGACCTCGAGTATTCTCGTACCTTTCATCGGGCTTAGACGGTCTTGCATATTTTATGGCATCCAACGAGACAACGGGCATAACCTATATAACGTAGCGGAGGTGGAAGGATTTTGATGACGCGACGTGTCGTCACCGTGAAACGCTCTTTCTAGTCGCACGAGCAGTGATATTTTTTTAACCGTATCAGTGGTAAGTATCCTCACTTGACTGTGATGTGAGATCCTTGCGAGAGTTATCAATGCCAGTTTCATTTTCGCACATTTTTATAATCTCTATGCTTTTAAGATCAACTCTATACCTATTTCTACTTATTCTCTGTTTAACACAAAGAACACCTTTCACAGTAACACTTCTATTTCTACAATTTGTCTTGACAGCTGCGTTCAGTTTATTCGAAGTATTAATTTCGTTAGACGATCAATATTAGTTTATTTTCATTTGTATACGATAAATTTCCACCACTATAGCCTGCATTGATCTGTCTTCATTTGTTTCGACCTCCTCGCCGAATCTCTCTGTTTCATTCCGTGGACTTTGTGTTCCATGTATTTATTACTCTACAATTGAAAACCGAACGTAAAAATATATAAATCGACCTAGTACACGCGTGGTTATATAGAAAATATGTATGGGGACATAAGGAGTCCCTGGGGCGGCGCTGCGGTTTCTCAATACATTCACGTCTCGTATATCCTAGACGGGAACGGATCCCTCGCAAAATAAATATTTGTTTCGCGGATGCGACGCGTAACAGCGAAAACAATCGATGCCAGGAGAGACCGAATGCGCCAGGCAAGATTTGCACGAGCCGAATGCCGGTTCCCCGGGATCGAGTCCGCACGAGTAGACACGGCGATCAAAATCGGCGATCTTCGGAACGTAATCCGGAATGGTCTTCTCCGTGGCTATTCTATGTACACATCGTGAGGTCGTTCACCGAGATCGTGCTGATTCCTTCTGGCCGATACCACCTCTGGGAATAATACCGACCCCATCGGACGACAACAGGATCGTGCCTCGCTGGGAGACATCTCTCGGCCGATTATTAGGTGGTCTGGGCGTAGCCATCGCAGCCATCTCTTTCGGACATCCTTTGCACGTAGTATCGTAAACCTCTGCGGAGCGTCATTCGCGGAAACGAACGTGAACACGAAGAATCTTGGAAACAACGCGAGCAGGATGGAAGACACGCTGTATCCAGAAAACTATTTCCGCGTATAGCGTGGCCAACGAATGAACTCGTGAAAAATGTTCCAACAGAAGTGCCGTGTAGGAGCGAGAAACATTTGCGCATCGCGAATCGTGATCGTCGATCGAGAGTGACAAGTGTTTTGGAAAGTGTGATGGAGAATCGAGTGGATGTTTCCACTTTGGCATCGATTGCGAGGGAACAGCGTTGAATAGTGAATGGATTCTAAGTACGTACAAGCACGTGGAATATTTAGACGAGGGTCAAAATGAAATACTCGATACGATTACAGAGCGAGTATTCTTTTTCCAGTGATAGAGTTCGTCGATATCGATTTCGGAAGACCGCACTTAGGAAGAAGAAAAGTGATGCTAACGCTGCCACGACATGATAATACAAGGGTAGAAAGTATCTTTGGGTACTGTATGAGTATCGAAGCCCTAAATTTGCGAAATATACTGCAGGGTAGCGGAGAAACTCGCTAATAATGTGGCTCGATGGTTACGTAGAGGCGTTCTTGCTTTTGGCAACGCGGACTTTCCCCGCGATGCAATCACCCCCATGAGCGGGGTAGCCTAGATTCCCCTCGCTACTATCTCACCGACTCTGGCTCGTCGTGGCAAGATAAATTTTACAAATCGCCCGAGGCGCAACGCTACACGTTCCTGCGTTTTACCACATTATTATGTTACCCTTTCTGCCACTACAAGTGCAATATAAGATAAACACGCGCGCATACCATGATTCTCGTGGTCTGATTTGGAGGATATATCAACGAAGCGGCAGCTTTTCTTCCTATAATTCTCCTGGGGTTCAATGTTGCTTCGTGATACTTCTAAAGAACATCAGACGTGTATCCTTCACTACTACTCTTCTTTGTAAGGTGATCAAAGATAAAGAATTCGTTTCGCTTATTTTTAATATTTTGTACAATTTTTTGACTCAATTTGGTGGAAATACCCAAGTCATGAACCAGTCATGGAAATACGTATAATACGATTGTTCGAACTGGATTGCTGTTATAAAATCCTCGTTTATTCATGGTACAAGCCTCTAAAATCTCATGATTTTAGCATTTAAATCACGCATGTATTAATGTGAATAGGTGCATTGCATTTTGCACGCACCAGACTAAACGCGATAATCAATGGAACGAAAGACTGCGTCTAGTCGTGACACGTACGAATATCGATCACTATGGATTTTTTAACAGCAAAAGTAATTACCATTCGAGTTTCCCCTTGCGAGGTAACGTCGTTACTCAAGCTGATATTTTCAATCCGACCCGGTGGCAACGCAATCTTGCCGAGCTCTTTCCGAAAAACCTGGCAGAACAATGAAGAAAATGAACGACCCCGAACTTGATGCGAATACCGACAAGCCGGTGACTGAATTTCCTGTCGAAATTCGCGTCCGGGGGCTTCGTGCTTGTTAGTCTAATTACTTGTAAGTGGAGTTGCGGCCGTAACGAACCAACCAGCCGTCTGCTCCAAAACTTCTCGACGAGTAAACACGCTCTCCGCCGCAATATTATTCGGCCGATCCCTGCCGCCCTTCCGTCCCCCTGGACCCCGCCGCGGCCTTATCTTTTTCCTCCCCCTTCGGCCGCCGTGGCAATCTTCTTTGCACAACCAGCAATTTTCCTCGACCGTGGGCGAACGACTTCGCCGAACAAGTTTTCATAAGAAGCAATTTCGCGGGGAGTAACTACTCCCGATGCATTATATTTCCTCGTTACAGTACTTTCCATTAGTTTTGAAAATTCTATTTCCGACCCCATGCGAAATAAATCATTTTAAACGGACCGCGGTTGCGGCGCGCCGCGACGCTAGCTCTCTTCCTGACGAATTTCTTTTTTGTAACGCGGATCTTATTGAACACAACTCGGGGTAGGCTACGTCAGGGGTAGGTTGGAACACCATAGAAACCAGTAGTATTGGGTACACGACGCTTAGAACGGACTTACCTTGATCAAAACTCTAAGTTGAGAACATTGTACCCGTTACTTGATGAAGAATGTTCTAAATTCAGATGTAAGCAACCCCTACAGGTAAAAATATTGTAGTATCCACGCCTCCCATATCCAAGAATAAGGAGTCAAACGACAACACGAAACTTAGGGTGGAGGATTGGTCGTGTACGAAAAGCGGTCGATTGTGAATCTGAACATCGTGGATTCGAATCTCCGTACCTTATTTTTCATTTAAACTACAATAAGATGAAGTTGAGAGTTAAAGAATCAGAAACTATTGACTCTTCTGAGACCTCACATCCCATACGTAGAAGTATTCCTCTACGAGCTCCAGCAAGAATTTCTAAATTATCTCGTATCGATCAAAAGTTTCGCGAATTTTACACGAAAAATTCCACTCGTGGTCAGCGCGAGCAAAGCTTATCATCGCAGTAAACTTCAAAGTCGCTTAATGGCGAAACTAATTACAGACGGCGTTCCGCGCGCGCTCGCGGAACTCCCGTATTAGCGTGACGTGGTTACGTGTCCCCCTAGCCGCGGTTGGCACGCGGTTCTCGATGATAACATGGTCGTTTTCGAGTTTAGAGGGCCGAAAATTGAAAAACTTACGTACCTGGTCGGTCTTAATGCGACAGAAAGTGGTCGGTGAGCACGAGTGGTTTCGTGACATTGGTAACTCGCTTGCCTCGTTTGGCTTTTACTTCGACCAACTCCGTTTTCCCTCACGTACGCCAGGAAGGTCCATTTCGAAACGATTAATCGACTTTGAATTCTTTCTAGGAACAGTTGGAAACCAAAGAATGGTTTTATTGGTAGAAGAAGTAAACTTGACGTTTTCATCATAAATTCATCATATTTTATGAGGCAATCAAGTTGCCCATCTCTCAAATCGTGTGTCCACAAAAATGCGCTGAACGTATCATCCATTTCAATTATCGAAACGAAAGCGACGTTTCGCCCTCCGAAAATTTTGGGCGTACCACGCAAGCTTTTAACGGAATTAACCTAATTACTTTCGAACCTGAGGGCCGTTAAACTGCGACGGTGCTGGCGAGAGTAATCCTAACGTTTCGGGAAACGACGCTGTTAAAATCACTGTCCTGGAATGCGACTGCGTTTTGCCTCGCAGAAACGTTTACCGTCCGCGCGACGACGTACGAGCCACCGTAAGACGACAAGGCGGGTATACCCCCTCTCCAGCTACGTTACAATTTATTCCACGCTCGTCCTTTGTAATTAAAAAAGCCCGATTCATTAGGACCTTCGCTTTAGAATTTAATTGCTTCGCCGATGGAATTTCCACACTGGAATAACAAACCACCGGCCGAAGGAGAATTTTAACGGGACGCTGGAGCGGTTTCACGGAATTACGTTTGTAATTCACCAGGCCCAGCGACAACGGTTCCGATGTAATGGAAGGGAGACGTTAAAGATGTCGAGATAAAAATTTGTGTTTCGGTCAAATGGACCTCGAAGCTCTCGGTTTCATTCGGAGAGCAATCGTCGACTCAAAGAATCCGCAAGTAGACGGGACTTCTCGCGGGGCGTCGGGTTTCCTCCAGCTGGAGCAGCGTTATCCAAACTTGTTGAATCGGAGAATACGTTCCATCTGGCGACACTACACCATTTTTGTTCCCGTACTAATGTAATTTAATTTTTAGAGTTAATTTGGACTAAAATTAGTATGGAAACTGGTCTTTCTTCGTGTGCACAAACGAGGACATTCGCCCTGGACGATAGTGTCAGTTTTGTGGGTAATTTAGTGTTCTTAATTGTAGACGCCAGGTCTAATTAATTTCTGACACACTACCAACTAGCCTCCAAATTATAGGGTCGATGACTTGTGGCACAACTAGCTTGAATATCTCAACCAACCTATTCAAATATTTTTTTTTCACGAAATACAATTACTCCAGCGAATATCATTATCCCGAATCCTGAATATGGTTCTCGGAAGACGTCGTTATAGGAAACGGTACGTGGGCAATAACTTCCGCGGCCGACCCAAATAATTATTATTCAACCCGGTGTTTACGTAGGTGGATAACAAGGCTCGAATTCAAAGTAGAACAGGCGTCGTAAAGGATTTCTGCAGCGGCGTCTCTACTCATTGCGATTCAACCTTAATCTAGTGAGGGAAGGAGAAAGGGAGACGGCTGGTTGGCAGACGGGAATCGCTTAATTGGAGAACGCGCCGCGGCGTCGGCGTCGCGTCGCAGGCACAAGTAACTTGAATTTGTCGATATGACCCAGTGCGCCAGGCAATTGAGTTAGGTTAGTTACGCTGAATTCAGGCTGCCACAACGGATGAACCTGAAGGCTCGTGGCGTCGCGGAAACGAGTGTGTAGCGTTTGAGACATAAGGAGTTCCTTCACGATTGGGGAAACTAGCGCGCGCCGCGACGCCCGTATAATCCTGCAACCCGAACCCCGCGGTAATGAGAGACTTTAGAAGCCTGTACATACGCCTCTCTGTGTACACACGGAAGAAATATTATTATTGTCGGCAAAAGTTCGCCGTTTACGTTAGCAGTTTGCTGCTCCTTTCCGAAGTTATTGTTTACTATGCTGCAACCACCATCCTAGCGCGCACCACGCTTTGACGATGTTCCTAAACGCGGAATGCTCGTCGACACTGCGAATTTTCAAAATACGTGACATAAAGGACTGTCCTGCAAAGAGAATACAATTTTGGTTGAAGTCGCTGTATTTGAAAGGATTATATAAGGATATTTTACTTCCAAGGCTTCTGAATAAGGTCTATATAGAAAATGTATAAAATGATAAAAGTCGTATATAAAATAATTTTGTATAGCTGTGCTTGAGCATTGAATGCTCGAAACAAAAACTAAAGTCGTCGAATAATACGATGCTCATTAAAAACCACTGTGAATATTCAAGCAACGAGTTTACGTGTATACATTGCGCCCATCACGCAGAGCAATAACAAGTAACGGGGTGGCAAAGAGGTGTCTGGCCAAGATATTCGACAGAGCGAGCCCGGGAAGTGGAGTCAAAGCGGCTGGGAGTCAAAGAGTGGAAGATTAAAGGACTCCAGGTTATAAAGATTGTATATCGAAGAAGAATTAAATCACCGTAGTCTGTGCTCAGTTTCTGAAATGCATACATGCATTTATGCATTAAGAGTTCATTGTGCCCCTCGCATTCGGGTCACCCGTGTCGTACCCTCGAGAGAAATAATTCTTCGATACCTTGTCAGACGATGTGTTGATTAAAGCAGTCCAGCGTTTAAAATAAACGCGAAAACAAGATCGCGGAACATTAAACGATAATGAAACATTGGGATTAACGAACGATAATTTCTCGATCTCGTGCAAAAAGAGAAACAAGAAGGGAGGTGACTCTCGTCGAAATCGATCCAACGGGAATCGGATTTCACGAGTCCCCCTTTTTTCCGTTACAGCGAGTTAATTAATCCGCATCACGGCACTTTCATTATCGCAACGTCGAGACACGGTATACATAAATTACGTGTCGTGCCGCTGCGACAATGTTCCAACGCCATTTTTCTGTCCACTGGTTTACCTGTCGCTGAGCACGTACACGAACTGACTCGTTTGCAACCGTGGTGTCATCGAAAATGAACGCTGATCATAATTAAAGAATTATCGCCTCGATGTTTGAAATATTCGGGAATATCTTTTCGGTGGATTGAAAAATCAATGTAACTTCGTTTATTCATCGGCATGAATTTAGAATAATGGTGGAAAAAGTGGTACAAAATAATGGTTCAAGGTATTTTTAAGGAATTTTAATCGATGATAAAAGTCACACAATTAAAACAGCCAAAATAGAACGTGGCACAGGCTTTAACCAAACAATAGTCCTGGTATCGAATTCACCAAAACACCCCGTATATAGCTCGAGCGTCACAGCTCAATTCGGGGAAAGTAGTTAACCGCATTGGTGGATGGATTTTGTGGCTGACGGATCGGTTTTCTCGCCGCGGCAGGGGCTTTAAAAATCGTCAATTCCACGAGCTCGCATGACAATAAAGAAGTTGGACGTATCTATGGGATAACCTCGAATCAAGTGCACTTGTCGGTCGTTCGCGAGTGGATCCCTCTATCCATGCCGAACTTGAAACGCCAAATAAGCGATTTGTATTCTGCGAACTGCTGCTCTTAATTGCGCGTGAAATTTGCGCTGAATCGCGCGATAGCTGTCATGGAAAGAGGGGGCGGAACGTTCGTCGCGATGGGCGATAAAGTTTGAAGCGAATTTCAGCGACGAAGATCGTTCCCGTTTAGCTGAAGACGGATTTTAGAAACGGGTCGAGTTCGAAACAGTTGATAGATATGGAAACAGTGGAAAGTTGGGGGAAATTTATGCAATCTTTATTAGATGGCTCTGAGGCAAGAATGGGTTGTCTTGTTTAAAATTGGCAACGTCAGGGGTTGTTGACGGTCTGTAATCGGGTCGTGTTACTTGATATTTGTTATTACATTCAACATCTTCATAAATAATATTGGTTTGTCTGGAAAGTCCATGGTACAGGTCTGAATATATTGGAATGGCTGAAATCAAATAAGATATATACATTCCTTCAATTTTAAAACATTTATCCCATAATTTATAAATAAATTTAAATTCATTTAAAACGTCATCAGATATCAACCATCCGTGCCTCATTCTCGGTTCATCGATGGCCCCGCGACACAATTTTCCACGAAACTCGAACACAGTTTGCGTAACAGGGAGTTAAAAATGGCCACGGGTTCGTCTCTGTTGGTCCATTAAACGGAAAGCACCGGCTCGTCGGTTGCAAATATTTCGAATGCTCTCTTCGCAATTAAACTTCATTTTCCAGCTGATCTTGGGAACAGCCGCTCGACGAGGGTCCTGTAATTATTTGCGTTCGAGGGAACAGTTTGAAGTAGAGAGATATCGCTCCGAAAGTCGATACTCGAAGTGATTAAAGACGCGTCTGCCTTTGGGACCGCGCGTTGACCGGGAGGTGGGGCTCGAGGGAAAAAATGACCGTAAAGTTCAACTTTGAAACTCAAATACGGTACTTAACAAGTGTCGGGGCGGTTTCGAGGCTTGGAAGTCGAACGAAAGGGAGGAGTTTCTTCTCTGAAACCTTTTGAGCACTTGAAGTTTCCCGTAGTCCGCTCGACTACGTATCCCCCAGTAAAAATGTCTGCTAATTTTGCCTTGGCTTGTACCTATGCATAAAACGTGGCCGAAAGTTTGCGCGGAAATACCGATGCTGGAGGAAACTTTGTTGACATTCAAGGGACTGTAACGCGGCGTTACAAGGTGTAACTACTATTTTTACCGTGGAATGAAAAAATGCCTGACGAGCCCCGAGCTCCCCGAAGGCGCTTCCCTTTCCTTTCGCTGTAGGGTAAACTGGGATAAGACGGGAAGTTGAGGAAAGTACGAGTAAAGTAACAATCATCTTTTATTAAAAATATTGAACGTGCATCTTTTCAACCGCGTTTATTAAACTTTGAAATTGTACGGTAATTGAAAGGTACCACTGCTGTTTCGTGAATGGTACGTAACTGAAAAACGTTACACTTTTTGTGGTGCATTGTATTAAATATTCACTTCGTTGTGTGTTTCACTTTTCTTGTTTATCGTGACATTCATTTCTGTGCCTGGTTGCAACGTCTGCGCCCACCGTTAACTTCTTTTAAATCTGTGTCAAAAGATATTTATTTTCTCGTATAAAAGGATATTTTGACACAATGTTTCATTCTTTTTCAGAGTTTTTTGGTAATTTATTTCAGCGAGAGTTCTCAAAAAAGTTCGATGTACACGGAGAAGGTTGGTGTTGCGTGAATTGAAATCCGTGAAAATTCGGTCGCGGTTCGAATTCGAATTCCGCAACTCGAATTCTGCGTTTCCGGTAACTTGTTTCGCGTAAACGAACGTTTCGATGCCTAGGACAAAAAAAGAGTAACGCTTTCGAACGGAAACGCGTATTTGTTTTCACGAAACATCGTGTGCGCCAGTGGTGCACAAAGTTCGGCTCTTTTGTCAAGTTTATCTTTTTTAGAAAACGAAGTTGAAGGAAAAAAAAGTATTTGGTAAAGACTCACGATGGCATCGTAGCAGCAGGAAAATTGGAGCTTGACGATACAACACGATTCCATAAGTGTAGCAAATGAAAATTGTAATTACAGAAATATAATGATGTACATCATTTAGATTTAGATTTCTGTAGGATAAGTACCCCATTATCCACCAGTTACGTCCCTTCTATCTTTCTTTTTCATTTTTGTTGCCTCCTATATATTTCGTTTCACGTAAAATTTCTATTTCCATTCCAATTATGAACTTAACTAGTGAAATCTTTAAATTAATAAAAGATACTTCCTGAGATCACATCGCATTATTTCTTTTTTTGATTTACCTAGCAGGAATTACTCTGTACTAAAATTGTGATAATGTTGTGCACCTCTGGCGTGGACGATAGTTGCGCGTCGACGAGTTTCGCTTAAAAATACGTGGCCAATTTACCGCCCGAAATTGTTCCATGAGAATTTCATAAATCACCAGGGCAAATATCAATTACGTCGCGATGCGTTGCCGCGGTGAACAAGGGGCGCAGAGAGCCGCTAAAACCGTGGAACTAGGCGACGATTAGCGTAAATGGTTCGCCCATCCGTCGGCTGGCCCCTGTAAGCGTGTTATTTTTCTCGCCAGTTTATATACGTCAACGTGCATAAAGGTGACGCGAGCTGGCGCCGGCTCTCCCGGCAGTCGATACGCGTTGCACGAAGCCTTCGAGTTTGGGAACAATATCTTTCCTGGAAGCGGCGAGCTTCATTGCGAGAACAACGTCGAGGCCGCTCTTTAATCACGCCGAGCGGCCGGCTGGAGGTGAAACTTTCCAGTTAAACAATACGAGGGGTTCAAATCACCCCCGTCGCTCGCCCTTCGCAGCCGTAAGTAAATTTTAATAAACTTTCAATCTAATGGGACCCCGGCGAGACTCCGCATAATCCTCGATTCTTTCCCTCGCGAGGGATTTGGCGACCCCTCGAACGCTTCTTTACGATCCACGGACTTCAACCACCGTTCCTCTTTTATACATCAGGGCCTCGTGTGTAGTTCTTAAATTGGAACTAAAAATTGTCAATGCTCGAGTTGTCATCTACACGAATATCCCAGTTCATCTTTTATAAAGGTACTCATTGTTACCACTAAGGAAGGGACGGGAATTTTCTATTTTTAAGTTTCTACGCTCGTACTTTTTTTTTAGAAAAAAGGTGAACAAAAAAATACCCAGAGAGTTCTACCTTTTAAAGAGTTTAGTAATAAAAGTCGAAGAAGATTCTTCACCATTTAACATCGAACATTTTCACCAACCCTATCTTCCCTCAAGGTTGATCCAATTACGTTTCCAATCATTCCTCATAAATTTCCGTGTCCAGACCGTCTGGAGCGTCCAGAACCAGACGCGATGACCAGAGTGTCTAGACATGGAGCCGCAATGAGTTAAAGCTCGCGGGACTAATGGTTTCTCGATAAAAATTAATAACCGACGATACTAGCGCCAGCCACCGAAACGCCCAAAGGAAAGAGAGGATTTCCTTTGAAGCTTCGAAGCTACGAACCCGCTCCTTGCGGCCGTCGTGCGCGCATCCAACGCATATCGAGAGATTACCGTCTTCCACCCCTGTGTGTTCGAGCCCAGTCGTGCCTGGCGGCGTCTTAAAGACGACCTCGCGTTTCGTGCCTTCGGAATCTCTAAGCTGAGAGACTGACGAGAGGCAGACAGGTACGAGGAACCCTGGGGAGGCTCCCAGTAATTTGACAAGCGGAATTTGCGGCACGTGATGCACGTGGAACATGATAAAAAAAATTAGCGTTTTGATTAATATGCAAGGAGTTGCGGCGGATAAGGCGGGTGAACCAGATATCAATAATGGACTAGTTGACATTTAGATAAATTGATATAATTGGAAAGATTTAGAAGTTTTGGATTCATATGTTCTTTTTGTGGGGGAAGAGTTTAAGAATACTATTACTTTATTGTGATATAACAGCCATACTTCGATTGATAAGGGCACGTACCTTGAAAAGCTATTAGGTTCTTGTAAATAAAATTATTTTGTATTACAAGAATTTGAAATAAAAATGTTTTTAACGCTTCGATTACGGGTGCGTTTACCCTAATCGACGTACTACATACATCCAGCTTCGCGGAAAGTGTTAAAGCTCGTTAAATCTGGCTCCGGTGTTCCGTCCAATTTCGGAGTACTTATCGCTGCTTTTCCAACGAAGTTTCCCTCGGTTCTGGCCGACAGCCGCGATGTTCTCTCCAGGTAATACGCGTTTCTCTTCGCCGAGCGTTTCGTTTCCAGTTTTCAAGTGGCTGCAAGTGGCCGAAGCGAGGAGGAAGAAAGAAAGGTTTCTCGAGGGAAGTTTTTTCCGAGGTAGCCTTAGCTTTGCGGAATCAACGTGACCCAGGAAGATTGCGATCCGACTGTATCGATCGTCCAGCCAGCTCGAAGGTGGCTGTTACACCTGCCAGGACGCTTTACGGAGCGTTTGACCGCTCGGGAGTGTCCGCTGCCTAGGAAATGTGACCCATGGTCTATCCATTCCTTGTAAATAATGAAAGTGGAGGGTTTGGAGGAACTAGGAAAAGAGTAGACATCGATGGACATCTTGTTGCTTTCGGCACAAATTGGATCGACAGTAGTGGTTGGCCAAAGAGGATAGCTGAATAGGATAGCGGGATCTTCGAATTCCTAGTCTACAAAGTTAATTTCAATTTAATTCTTTAGAAGAGACAAACTTCTCGGTAGAGGCAGTTGGAGGGATGAATAGATACGCAGAAAGAGAGGGAGCTTCGAGAGGGTTGCAAGTAGCCAAATAGCATTGGTCAATGTTTCTATAGGAGGAAAAAGAATTGGCTGGCGGGATTGCTGAACTGGGAATTGAAACACGGATCTTTCGTTTCTCGGTGACTGTTCCATCAATTGAACCACCTATGCAAAAGGCAGATTCCTTTCTCCCAGGCTAGTATTTCAGTCGCGCACCGCTAGCTGCCGAGTGGCCAACTTAACAAATGCGACTGGTCTCGGTCACGCGCAAAATTCAATATTTGAAGTATTCTTTCGTTTATTGGACGGATACTCAAATTAACGAACCCTTCCAGATGACTGACGGGTCTCTTTGATCGCTTCAATATTTGAGTACGATATCCATCTACGTTTCCATTACAATTTTATCTTCGATATTGATATGTATTTTTGATTATCATGGATTGATTTCCTGACTTGAACGTCTAGTATGGCATCGAACGACCACTCACAGTTTAATAGTTAAAAATAACAAGACCGTATTGCAATAACCATCTACGATTCTAGTCCAACCCCTTACCTTGAACATCGACACAAGCGACACAACGCATCCTCCTTTGATCACATCGTCCAACGAGGTACCGAGTGAATATTACGCTCAAAGAAAAGGACCTGGCGTCGAAGTATTTATTCCAATTAGTGAAACCAGTCCGAAAAACGAGAGAAACCATATGTTCCACCCATTTCGATAAGCTCACCGCCGTTATGACCATTTCTTCCATCCCTTGCGCCACGAACAATACAAAACAGCAGATTAACTCCCGTAAAGCCCTCAGCCGGCGATTCGACGCCAATTACAGCCAACCGGAATAATTTCAGCGTCATGAAAGATGTTCCATTCACTGAATCGGCAAAGCGCGTCGCTGTTCCCCTCTTCGAGAAAAGGGGACAAAGGATTTTTTTTTTTATTTTACAAGAGGGTGTTCACCGCGCGAAGTGGCTCACCATGGAAACAAAGTGTACAACGCACGCACGTGACCGACGTTGAATGAGGAACATGCGACTGTGCTCGTCGCATGATAGAGTAGACGCGACCAGCGAACGACGCCGACGAACTGTGAAGAATCCGATTCTAGGGGGCGATAATCGATTATAACTAGTTAGCCCGTCACGGCGCGCCTGGCGGCTAACTGATGCGCGATAAACGCATCGTCTAATTACTTGCGGTGGATCGGTCTGCGTTCTCCGCACGCAACAACCTCGCGTCCGCCATTCTGCACACGCGGAAAGACGAACCGCGTGGCTCGAATTCGCACACGTCGATGCACATGCCTGTCGGGGGCAGCTCGCGCAAAGGGGACAGGTGCGATAAGCTGTATTCTGTCTTTTAACCGTAAGACCCTCTGGATTTGGTTTAATTTAGCAGAGAAATTATTTCTGAAAATGGAAACGAGACAGTAAGAGTTCTTCATGAGAAAGTTGAAATTTTCGGATGGGTGAAGTTTTGAAGTTCAATGATTTTGTTATGATTCGATGCTCTTCTTGAGAAAATGTTCTTTATCATCGAAAGAGACTGAAACGATCCCGTCGAACACGATTTAATAATCTTTATTCTTGGAGGGATGATTTCAGTTTACTCGAACAAACAACCCTTCAAAGCACACTATGAAGATTAAGGATTGGACACACTAACTTGACACATAAATATTTAATTAGAAAAATCGGAACTATCAAACTGCAACCATTGCATCACAGGACCTTCACCGTGCAACACTTAATTAAGGAATGCAAGGAACGGGAGGAAGACAGAAGCAATCTGCATATCTCAAAGACTTTAGATATGGTAATATTTAATAATTATATATTTAAAAAGACAATTGTTTAAGAGTATCTAACAAGGACAGTAACGAACTATTAGATAGTAGAAATTCTACCCTTTAATTTGCTTTTTGTTAGAATCGAATCGGACGATTCTATGCTGAGTTATGACACCTCAAAGTTTCTTGTTTTATAGACAATTTTAAATGACTGACAGGCGCTGTGACTTACATATATATACATATAGCGTCATTGCAAGGCCGTTCCAATTCCGAGAAATACTAGTAAACATTGTAGTATTTCCTGAATGGCCCACCCCTCTAAATTCCTTGCCATAATAGTAAACATTGTAGTATTTCCTGGTTGGAAAATTCCTCAAAGTCCATTGAAAGAGAAACATTTATATCCATCTTTCCTGACGATCGATTTTGACGGATATACAAGGGTTTTTGAGGTCGCTGATTCCAAATCTAAACTCAAAATTTAGAAATTCAACATGGCGGATCCAATATGGCGAACCAAAATAGAAAATTCATTTGATTTGGATGAAATTTGGTATACAGGAGTTTTTGATGTCGCTGATTCCAAATCTGAACTCAAAATTGACACAAAATGCGAAAAATGACTGAATTTAGATGAAACTTGGTATACAAGAGTTTTTCAGGTTGCTGATTCCAAATCTAAACTCAGAATTTAGAAATTCAAAATGGCGGATCCAGGATTAGTACTAAACGACACGGCCGAGTTCTATAAATTTGCGAACGCATTGGACACACACAATTTATTGGTCCAAATATGAGGATACATAAACAATTATAGTCGCTCTGTCAAATGTGATCGCTAGTAACCTAAACGTTGATGCGACCTTAAACAAATAATTAAAAAAAAAAACCGACCCTCCAATTACTATTTCTGTCTAACGATAATCCCACAACTATTGCTCAGTCCTTTCCATAGGCAACCACGAGGGGAAAACGGGGACGACTGGATCACGCGATCCTGTGTTCTTTATAAAATACTCTAAATACAGGGCGTTTTACTACCGATGATTAGGCACGAATCGTTCCCTCCTGGCTTCCCCTTAATTTCCCTACCTACACGAAAATTTTGCTGGAATCGTCGGGACCCCAGTTGTTTTCCTCCAGGAAAACCGGCCTCACGCGAGCAGCGTGGCCCTGCGACGCGCGAAAACATTGATTTAAAAGCAACGCCCAGCCGATTTGCATGCGTCACTCGACTCCCTGTTTTCCCCTCTCTGGAAACGAGCCCCATTTACCGAGCGCAGACGAGCAGCCTATAATCGACGAGCTCATTCGCTGATGTTATTGCTCTTAAACGATCGTAGACTTGCCAGTGGTTTTCGTAATGGCCCGTCGGCAACCAATCCTTAGGATCCTTAGAGCTTTCATTTTGCTCGAGGAACATGGGGACGTCGCGCCGTTGAAGATTAACTACGTTCTGTGTGGTATCTATATTTTAATTAGAGTATTTGCTCTAGTTATTAATATTAGACGAACGTTTAACTAGTTTCCAATGAATGGTATTAAATGTATGTAGGTAGATTGAGTAATAAATTTGATTGAAGAAGTGTTGCACGGTTGAACGCATTGAAAGTTACGGGTTATTCTTATTGCGTGTGGGAGGATAATTAACATTTTGAGATAATAGTGATACGAATAGCTGCGTGAGTTTTTATTGCTACAAGGAAGGGGTGAACGATAAATTGTAATGAGTTATGGCTTGAATAATTCTAAATGTGTCCTGCGCGGGGTTCGCCATGCGTCATACGGGAAGTGCGACGATTTTAGATAAGCAGAAAGAACTGTTTGAGGCTATCTAACAATAAGTATACCTATTTATTAGATTTCGTTCAATTTCCATTGACCTGTATTTCCAAGTTCAGCAGGCTCTGATTTCCCGCAAAGATGAGAATTTAAACGCCATTCGACACACGTTAAATTCGTAACTTAATATGCCTGCGTACCATGACAATTTATACATTCTAAAAGTTACACTTGCCACGTGCAGTCAGCGTTCCCGACCGCAGGTCGCGCTGCGACGTACGATGATATACGTCGCAATTTAATTAACTTTAACGCAGTCCGCGAAGAATTAATGTGGCTCCGAGCGAAACGCGTTCGAAACGTCGCTGGCAATCTGAACGGAATTTCAGACGCGTTCCGACACCTCGATTCGTTTCTTTTAAACGTCGTATCCGATTCGATCCCCGACAAAACCGTCACAGAAAATCGCTTTTTTTTCGATTTGACAGGTTTTTCTCGTACATCAGAATTTATTGGTTCGAACATGAAAGTTTTTTACATTGTACAGTAGATCGTACTGGCGTGGATCAAGGCAAAGAACAACGATTCAATTTCCTTCTCGGAGGAATTATAATTTCTTTACCGTCAGGTCTTTATTATATTCAGGACAAACGTACCGTTAATACAATAATATTCATATGGCATTATCCATCGATATAATTTACTCACTAATTAAAAATCTTACTCGTCACCTCGATAAAGATTTTATTTACTTTGGCTATACTACAAGAAAATTGTTTCATGAGAAAGTAGAACTTCGTTATCGCACGAATCAATCTCTGAGAATGGATAGAGCGAAGGCGGAAGATTGAACCCGCCAACATCGTGTCCCTGCGGTTAATCTAGAAATGATTTGTTCGGAACTGGAGAAGTTCCTGCGTTTTCTGCAGATGCTCTCCTGGAATGACGTTGAAAAGTTCTATCCACGGCTCCGGAGTCTCTCGTTACACAAAAGCCTCCGCTTTCTTCCGGCGGGGTATGTCTAAGCCCCTGCCTGTCTGCCATCGACGGGACCCGCGGCGGATTTCTCGCCCCCTTAAAATCCTGGAAACGAGATTACTTAATCCGGTTGTTTCACCATCGAACCGACCGCGGAAATGAAAGCAAGGCTCGAACGTTCGCTGGATTTCTGATGCTAAAAGGGTTTCCTCTGCTCTCGAATGGAAGGAATCGATTCTCTTCGTGTTCTTTTAAAGTACACGGTATCTGAAGCACACCTCTAACATCGTTAGTAAAAATTTCAGGAATACGAGAACGTGTCGTAAATGGATTTGGCGATTGCGAACCTAAACTAGTGAACACGATAATCCAAGAAATAATGGAGCAATCGTCTTGAAATTTGTAGGAGTTTAGAAATTTAATTTTTATCCGTACCACGGCTATTTTAATCTATCATAAAACTCTTTATTAAAATGCAAGGATGAGAAGCAAAGCTTCCAACGAAACCCATTTTAGAGGGAAATTAATTTTAACCGCAGACGAGTTAATGTTCTCCTCCATTTTTTAGGCTATCGATGAAAACATGTTTTTGAGAGATTCAGCGGTCAGATGGTCTTTTTTTTTACTTGAAGTTTCGCGATTAGAGGGTTAACGAGATCGTCGATAACGAGCTGTTAAAATTACTTTCCAAGTTAATAGCGCTCAAGATCATTCATGGGAAATATTAATTGGAAAACTAGGCAGGTTTTCGCTGTTTTATACGATCGTTAGCGTAACTACATAAATATTAATTTTTTCAAACATTTCGTTGTAACTCTGGTGTGCAATGAACGGCCATAATGGTAATGGGACATGTGAACCACGCAATTTTCAGATTTCTTAAAATACACATCAAATTATAATTGATGCCTCTGAACCAAAAAGCGGAATTGTAAATCCAGTTAGTCAGCACGAACATTATTATTTAGAAACATTTATATGTCTTCTGGTTTAGGTTAGAACGGATATAAATTATCAGTACGAGTTTATTGCGGCAGTGCGGTTATGCGAAGAAAATCTGCGGCGTTTGACGTATCATGGTACCCGTTTGATGTTTTTTACACGGTTTAACGTTCGTCGTCATGTTAATTTCATTACCTTACAGCTGCTTCGACATTTACGCGACTTGACTAACAAATTGATCGTTAATCCACCTTTATTGTCCCTCGGTTTACGTCCACCCCGTTTTCTGAGACTGTGACTGCGCCCAAAGGGCAAGCGACTCCTTCGACTTGCTTGAAGAAGTCGGCAACTATGCGCTCGCCCTCCGCTATAATCACGAATACGCATCCCTGAGGAACGCGGAACGATCTGCGACGCGAGCACGGTATTGTTCAATGATCCTCGACTCTAAGTAACATTACTTTCCACTCGAATTGCGCGAGAGACACTCTACGGTTTATTTTATTAGTCGTCGTTAGATACACGTGTTTGTACATATCAGAACCAGTAGGCTAAAATACTTCAATTAGATAATTTTGTTGGCCGCCTATAAGTGTAAGAAGTATTTCAAGAATTATTGAGTTAAAAAGCAAAAATAGCTGATGTTAATAAATAAATAATAGTTGAGGTTAAAGAACTCGTGAGAATCTTAGTAGTGATCAAAGATGAGGAAGTTCTCTATGCACCCCAATCTGATTTTCTTTTCGTGCAGTAGCGTGACGTCAACATATTTCCTAAATAAAGTAAGAAACATCAGCTCATAATACGAGAAGACAATAATCACAATTTACGGATTCTACAAAATTCATGAGAAAGACACAGCTCCGAACTCCTTCAACATGAATTCACCTCCCGGTTGGTTCCATTTGTATTAATGAAAAAAATGTCACCTCGCGACGACTGTAACGAAAGTTCAGCCCGAAAGGGAGCCACCGATCATCCGCATTTGCGTTTCAAACGAACCCCCGAAGTCAGCTGCGGCGCGTCCCACGGAAACACGTCGGAACGGCGCAACTTTTGATTCACTGGCTTCCAATAACATTACTCCCTCAATAGCGGATCGCGCAGAAGGCACCGTTATCTAATTCCGCTCGTTCCCCTTGATTCCGAGCATTGTTTGATTTGGCGACCCGTATAGCATTAATGTTCTGCTGCAAACTTGTACACGCTCGTGGTCATTGGCTCGGTGCAGATTTGTGCATCCGTTTCCTCGAGTGCCTCGAAGCGCGCCATCAAACTGGCGCATTCGGTGCAATTGCATTTCTCTGTACCGATTCTATTGAGAGCGAAACGTGTGTTGCGATCACGTACTGAAAGATAAAATTAGGAAGTTTAGACCTTGATTGAAATTTGTTGATATTTATATTTGGGTACAAATTAACAGACTTAACAGTTTACACTTAACAGCTACTTCCTAAGCATTGAGAGAGGGATAGGCTTATCCTGTCAGAAATTTAGCGATTGGTTGAAATGAAGATTATTTAATTTCGTAAACTGCTTTCGTAACGCGACAAATAATTATGGGGCAATTCAATATTAGTTTCATAAACGCGCCCCGGAGGATTCGCTAGAGTATGGGTCTTAGAATTTCCGTAGAGTTAGGATTTACTGCTCTTGTGCGGAACAGGGGATGTATATATCACTTCCGTAGAACACGAGCTCACGATTTCAGTAGAATACGAATCCCTGATTTTTTGCAGAAGGCGGACCTAGGGTGTTCCGTTGAATCCAAATGTATAGCACCCCTAGACGGGTATCTAGAATTTATGATGAGCAGAGATGTACGATTATCGCGGCACCCCGGTCCATACTTTCAGCGAAAGAGGTTGAAGATTATTATAAAACGCCCATCGATAATTCCTATGAAAGTCAAATCTGCGACTTTCTGTAAAGGGATATGCGATTTCGATACACTCGATAGCTACTGTTATCGCGGATTCACAATTTCTACGGCACTCGAACCCGAGGATAGAAAACGAATCTTCGAAGGTTTCCCTCTGAAATCTGAATGTATGGATTCTCTGCAGAATGGAAATCTACGCCTCCTGTAAAGTGGAACACAGATCCCGAAAGAGGGCGATTCATACCTTCAATAGAGCTCAGATTCAATATCGCACTACACAGGGTACATTCATCACGACGATCTTGAATATTTACGCTCTTTTTGGGGCAGAAGAAGTGTCTCGAGATGCCATCTGTTTCCTAGAATTCATTCTTGAAGTCTTCGTCTTTTAAAACGTGTCTGACGAAAACAGAAATTAATTTGAAATAATTATAAATAATTATTAGACAAGTCAAATTCAACACAGATTAATAATTTGCTTGAAAAAGGATCACTATCGAACATTGTCATGTTTTGGACCAGAAGGTGAGAGTTAATTGGTTGTACTCGAAGCACTCATCAAAGCCACTGACAAAGTTTACCGCTCAACCTTTAGATGAGAAAATGTTCGACTATAAAAGGTTAATACATGCAGTTACAGGGTTGAATTGCCCAATTTACAGGCACTGGAGGACCCATCACTGTGGCAACTCGAATCAGGTATAGCCAAACCTTGCCGTGATTCGCCTCAGAGATTAATCAAAGCGTGGAAACGACGAAAAGACGGGGAACGTTCAAGATGAAAGATAGTTCGCCCGCTTCGTAAACATATCCGGTGAGAGATAACGAGGGCATCTCTCGCGACTTAAGCATCAACCGTAAACGAAGCCGAGGGTTGCTGCGGGCGGTGTCGTTTTAGCGTCATCGGCGAGTGAAACCCGGCCACCGTTGTACGACTTGAAAATTAACTATAACACCGGCAAGGAGATGCATGCTTTGTCACGAGTGCTCGTTACCTTCTCCGTGAATACTTTCGCTCGAACGACGCGCAAACGCTTCGTCGTTGTAAAAGAAACTCGAGTAAGCGTGTGAAACTGAAAAGAAAATTGTGAGATCTATACTGCTTGAAGATAAACGAACATTGATTCCTTGATTTACATTTTTTTTAATGCTTCAAGGTATGAGAACAGTTCTGGAAAGAAATTGATAATGTTATAAAACTGAACTTTCTGTATGTTCCAACATCAAAGGATAAAGTTCAGAAAGCGATCGTCTACATTAAAGGTAATAATTTACAAATAAAGAAAATGGAAAGCAAGCATTTATCGATTCGCTTTCTAATACATGCTTGTAATTCCCAGCTCATTTGGTGCGACTGAAAGGTGTTGAGAGAGAGACTGAAAGAGAGCTATAAAGTCAAACATTTGAGAAATGGGAATTTTTAAGTTACGAATGCTAAACTTCAAGTTCCTTTTTATTTCTTTTTCAACAGCTGGGAAAAAGGAAATCGCGGTGATGTTTTAAACGTAACTGCACACAACAGATTCTTATCGCCCTAGCCTTCGAAGCAATCGAATCGAGCAGGCGTCAATAGCGTTCGCAGTTATGATCGAACGTGAACAAAACAGCTTCTTTATGGGACGGGCATTCTCGAGTTATCGGCGAGCATCATCTAGATCCGTGATCTGACCGATCGTGGCGGAAATTGGAAAACATTGCTTATCGGAGGGATCTTTCGACGATTTTACGAGCTCCCATCGCAGGTCATCCAGCGCGAATCGCCCCGATAGCGTTGACAGCGTCGATGAACCCCCAAATGTCCATTCATACTTGGAATTTCACTTGAACAGTGGATCGTAAGTTATACAATTTAATTCGATTCACCGATGCCCGAAAATGGAGTTCGGGAAATACAAGTGTGCTATCGTATGTGGCGGTGCCTATTCATGCTATATTTTACAAGTAACTGATTAATTACTCATTATCCAATTTCCAGTTACCAAAAGGTATACTGAAAATGATACAATAGACTTGTGATGACAAAATCATCGTATTGGAAGTCTCTTGCATAATCTTCCAAATATTTGGAAAGTATTAGTAAAATTCCACCATTTAGTCCAAGTTTTTAAAGGTTCTTCATAAAATTCTGTGGAATTACATTGACTAAATCTAAAGATTTTATGCTTTTAGCTGGGGTTTGTTTACCTCTGGGTGAGCGCGCGTGCTCCCGCACGTGATACATGCGCTCGCGCGCTAGACAGCACAAAACTAACACAAACAGTTAGGTTAAAATAAGCAAGACAGTTACTAGAACGGAACGAGGTAAATAAAAAGAGCAAAGAAGGTACAGAAAGTGTCGACGAATAAAAGACTCGTTCGTTCATACTTGGAATTTCACGTGAACGAGCCGCAATTTATCTATACAATTTAATGCGATTCGGACGGAAATGGCCTTCGCGAAATTAGTGGACCCCTGATCGGTGATTTTCGTCGAGGGGCGTGGGCGACCATGAATAACTGCTTTGACACGACCGGTTCGGGTAATTTGTTTGGTCAATTAAAATGTAAAACAGCCATCCGCGGAAACTGAGCGCAGAAAGCATTCTCGCGCGAGAATAAACGCGGTGTAGCTTTCGTTTTAATTCGCTTTAATCGAGGAACACGCGGAACGAGATTTTCCTGTGATTTTAATCTTGCGGGGTTCCTCGACCCATCTCTTCGCGACGCCGCGCCGTGGCAAAACGTTTATACTTCCACGCTACGTTCCATTTAAATGTATATATACAATTATTTGTAACGGGACAATGTGACAGTGAAATTGAATTCGCTTCCTTTGCTGCATTTAATTGTTTCATCATTTTACACCTATTGTTTTTGATCGAGTGTGACCACTTTTTACTGCAATTTTGGTACTGAGATGTATATATATATTTTCCGTTTGTTTGTAGATTTTCTTGTCTTAATAACCCAGCTAACCTTCTGATTGTAATTATGGTACACACAGTACAATGTGCAGGCTCATCAGACAATTTTTTTGTTTCGTATATTGAATATTCTATAGAATTAAAAACTTTTCGACACGCTCCACGCTTGTTTATGTAACGTAAATTTCATTCATCTTAGATACCACCTACGCATTTATAATTAATACTGTTTCCTAATTCTGTTCTACTATTTATATTGTGTGTTGGTAATAGAATTGTTTAATTCCACAGGTATTCAATGGAATTCACACCCGGCGATTGTGGCTGTATATGAAGCTGTTTCGGTACGTTGAATAACCACTCCCTATTTATTCGTGAAGTACGTGCATCATTGTCTGTACTTGAAGATAAATGTATCTTCGAGACCCAATTTTATTACATTATCGTGCAAATTCTCTTGTAACATGTTCAACTAAACATTTTGGTCCATGATGCATCCGTTGTATCCTAAGTGCACTATACCAGCGGCACTCGTGTAATAATCCTATTATGCTGGCTTCCATCATGCGTTACATTTTCATTTCACAGAAATATTTACATCTCTACAGAATTCTTGACTAACGAAACATACCGAAAACAGTTCCGAATAAAAATTATATTTGCGTGCCAGTGAATTAATGCAACAAAATATTCCAAAATTTAATTTTTCTTGAATATTTCTTGTTAATGGCACCAGCCAATGCTATCGATGAGATTCTAATTTCTGAGATAAAATTGTCGTCCTATGGAAACGAGATCCGATTAATCGTGAATATTAATTCGACTCGGATTAATGTTATCACTCACGCGAATCCGTTTTAATCTAATTTTAATTGAATCGCCATCCGCCTAACCGGACGCCGCACCTTGCCTGCCGATTGAGGCCGTACAACAAGTTGTACGTAGAATTTTCGTCGTCTCCTTTGCCATTTGTTCCCCTCATTTTTTTGTTTAGTAGGCGTACGCCGTTTCGCATGCACTTTCGCCGACTATTTTTCTGAAACGTCAACTGCTGCGCACTGAATTCGCTACAAAGCGGCAAGCAGTACCGACGGGACAAAGCAGGGAAAACTGGAAGAAAGAGACTCCAACGGCCGCTCTGGAGATTATTCAGGCCGCTGTTGACTAAACGAGGACAAAGTAAAATCCAGCTTCTACGGAACGGTAATTCGAAAGAATGTCGTTTAATATTCCCTATCAAAACGGAATTACGAGGAGCATCGAGACCCAAGTACGAGGAAACGCGACTCCAGGAACGAAAATCAGTATTCCTTTTGTGTGAGGAGAGAATCCTGTGATGCAAAAAATCTGTACATTTAGCACTCGCTGAATATAGATTAGAATTCATTTTATATGCCATTCTTAATATCGCTTTGAAGTTAGCTAAACAAGAAAGCAATATTTTCAAAACGTTTCGAATGGAAGAAGTTGTGGTTGAAAGAAATACTGGAAAAAATTGCCACACCCTGGGCACTATTATTATTCAATTTTGTTAAAAGAATATTAACGTCACCTGGCCAATAAAAGTCCGTCTACCAGTCGAGGAGATCGATGAAGTCAAGATCAGGCCAATTATGGATGATCCGCGGCGCCTTGGGTATATTATGAAATGAAGTCAAAAAGTTCTCACCTCTTTTATCTCGCGCAGTGGCAGCTACTTCTGGAAGAAAAAAGCTTCAGTTGACCCGGAAGAAAGAAGGAGCAACGCGAAACTATTTTTTTCTTCCTGATTTCCTTCTCGACTGTCTCGTTTCATTTCTCACCTTGCGCTTCTCATTCTCGATCTCCGAACGGAGCACGTTCCAGAAGCTTCGCCAGGCCGTATGGTCGGATAGTTAAACGAACATCGGAAGAAGGTGGCGAAGGAGATTGGGAAGGAAGAAAGTTGGCCAACTTTCGACCGACGAGTCTAATCGTCGAAGTCCTCCTCGGTTTACCCGGGCCGAGGCTGATTTATGACGCAAGAACGAACGGCACCCGGTTTTCCTCCACGCTGATCGATAGATCGGAACAAATTATCGACGTCGATCCCCAACAAATTTGGCTGACTCTTGGATTCGTCGCAGGATTCTGGATAAAGCTTATTGAACGGTTGATGAAGTATTCATGCATTTTTATGTAGAACATGTGGAATCTTTCTTCGGTAATCGATTCTTCGCGACAAAATGGATCGAAAATACCTGTTCTGTGTTGAAATCCGACGCTTCCTTATTAAGATACAAGCAGTTGAAGCTTCATCCGTGGACGCACGAACGCGTGCATGTGCAGTCAGCTGACTGAGATATGAATGACGCGTGCCAGAAGTAATAAAGTTCAAGATTGCAAAATGGTAAAGAATCTTTTATACTTATCTTAGCGCGAAGAATTGATCCTCGGTTCCACAATTGTTTACTTAATCTCATGTTCAATAGGCAGCCAAGATCAATTCATTTGACCCAGTTTTGGAGTTTCAACGTTATATAAATGTCATACTTTTCAATCTGACTCTACATTTTTAAACTTCATCTATCATAAACTAATTGCTGCGTAATCTTCCGAATGGAAGAGGATCTAAAAATAATTCCTTCTGGCGGAACGATGTACGACGATAAGAGTATGTTCGGTTTCCATTTCGGGACGATTCGGCGCGCAATCTGCGGCTCCGGAAGATTTTCCTCTCGAACGACTCGCGACTTGAATTTTCGAGATGAATGTCGCAGCGAGGTCTTTTCACGGGAGCCTACGGCGCAGCCCCGGTCTATTCAGATCCATTCGACTCATGTTTTGGAAAATGGCGGCACGATGTCGCCCTCCCCGCGCACTCCTAGAAACGAGTAATTAATGAAGTTCGGTTCGTCTGTGTTGCTGGTTTATTTTAAAGTTGCTCGGGCGTTTCATGCTCGGGCTGCCGCGGAAGTGGTTCAAACTGCGGATTTCAATCTCCCCGAACGCGAATTCTGATTTTCAACGGGAATCGTTTCACGAGGAGGACGACCAAGCATGGTCTCTCAATTTACGTAACTTGTCGGTGGTTCTGCGAGTTACGGATATGAAGAGCCGCGAACTACTCTTCAATCGGCTCATCACATTCCGCACGGTTCCAATCAGCCGGGAGTCCTCTGGGTAGATCGCGATGAAAAATTTCATTTAACACAATTCAACGAGAAATGTTGCCCTGGTATAGGAACGACAACAATTTCGACCGTTTGGGAACCATTACGGTGTGTGGTGCAGAAAAATTAATTGTTGAGATTTGTTCTTCCTATAGATTTTTATATATATTTATAAAAAGACGATACGTAAATTTTTCATCTATTTAAGTCACATTCTATCTACTGATGTTAACACTAAACCTACTAACATTTGTAACTACTTCTGTCGTGATGGGACAAATGACTGGTCCCAAAGATGCTTTATTCAATTAAATGGAAAAATACTTTACGTGGAACTAACTTGAATAATGCATGAATCAATCGTATACAGTGTATAATTCATACACAGCATATAAGAACTGTATACAAAGATTAAAAAAATGGTGATTTGACCGGTCGTGGTAGGTTTAGTGTTAAATTTAAATGAAGGAATAATATAGAAGGCCTAAACATTTCCGTGTACACAAGTTTGTTTTATACACTATTAAATTCAATGGAATCACTAGCTTTTCTCAACGATTAACTTTAAAATTTTCAAATATATCCAAACCCTCATCTCAGAAAAAAAGTGTATTTCATTGACGATTGAAAGCGCATTTGTCCCGACGTCGTTCCGTGTTTCTTCGATGATTCTGCCAATCCTATTGACCCAGTTCCATTGCACGGTCAGTGATCCACGAGACGAGCGAAAGATGTCTGGCGAGCCGTGGAACAGCGTGACGGTGGATCCCATCGAAACAGCCATGACATTTTACAAAAGCAATCGTTAATTCGTATTCAAAACAGATCACTGGTATCGTAGCCGCTTCGTGCTTCCATGATGATCCGGCTAATCTTGCTGACCCGACTGAGGTATCCGCTTATACACCGCACAGTTCGAAGAGAGGGCGAGGGAGAGAGACGTATATATAGGTGAGAGAGAAAAAGAGAGAGAGAGAGAGTGTGTGAATGCCAGGGGTGAAAGAGGGAGAAAGGATGAGATAGGATGGTACACTCCTCGTTTCCCATATTATCTCCGCGCCAGTTTGGTCTACGTTGGACACGATCCCGTAACTCATATCACCATGTGTCACCGGCTTAATCTAATTCACGATCGTTGCCCGTCGTAACTCACACGAGAATAATTGCTCGATCGATATTTCGCTCGCGATGCCGTGCATCATGCTGCCGTCTCGACGTTCGCGTTCAACCTCGTCGTTATCTTTCGTTGACTGGACCCGTGGAAGAGTTCGATTTGTCAGCGATACAGGTGAGACTTGTCAGGTGGATCGTACCTTGTTTCGAGTGGAGACGGAAATCAGCCATTTCGGTCCAATCTCGGTGATTATGGTCTCATAGTTGCGATGCTGATTCCGTTCGGTGACTATCTTTAGTCGATAGCTCGCTTCGTCTCTAACGCAAGTAGAAACAGCGCGTAATGGTCAGACGCGCTGGATACATCATGAGTTTTCAGAATCGATTATTCTTGGCACGGGTGCCTCCCATAAAAAAATGTTATTCTTCACTTTCGATGTACTTTTACCTAAAGACTCACCCTCTTTTCGATCCCACCCCGATTTCTTCTGTATCCCTTCTTTAAGCGACTCCATCGAAGCTGTATTTATCGCGTTCATCGTCACCGAGACTGGTGACTTCGATATACTGAAAATGTATGCTGGAACAATCACTATATTTTATTGAAATATTAACAAATATACCCCGTCGCGATCGTTGGATGTTCCGATAACGGCGATGGAATCTGCGTGAACGCAGGAGTCAACGTATTATTCCCAGTAGTAAGCGAACATTACAGAATGGCATCCTAATATTTACGATGCGTTACAGGCTACGCGTACGCGCAATTTCGATAGCGTTCATTAAACCGATCGAACCACGAACACGTTGTATTTCATATTAATGAAAACGATGCGGGTTTGTGAAATAAAACCGATAAGGAGTCCTAACGAATTACTCCCAGCGGTAGACATTTATATCTCGCGTATGTCGTTGTCCGTGAAACCGATCGGCGTCGTTGAATCGGGTCAAGACTCTATCAACGTGAACAAAATTGCTGTGGGAAAACCAACACTTTTTATAATTCATAAAAATAGTTGTTGACTGTATGAGATTCAACCCCTTGACCTACACGCTATCTCCCGATTGTTCGGGCCATAATAAACAGGAAACTAGGAATTCCGAACGAAGTGTCACGAGTCTCACTCGTGGTTGTAGGCCAAAGGGTTAATTTGACATTAGAGCAAACATCCTTTCTGTACTCAGGTACAGAATTACAATAATTTTATTATTTAAAGCAAATTAAATATTGGTGACTCCGATACTTCTATTTTTCATTTTACCATCGCTAACGAACCACCAACCCTCGAATTACAATTTCAGCCACTAGATGGCAAACTCTTTTCGCTACTAACGGTTCTCCAAGACCGTTGAATAAATTTCACCCTATTGAAACAGAGACGTCTTCGTTGGGTTAATTCGACGTTAATAAGGAAGCTTCAGAAGAAGGATAATGCGAAGGGTGAGGTAGGAGGGGGGCTGAATGCTTATTGTTCGAGTGGCTCTCGGGGAAACTTCGATTTTAGATAAATTCGCGTCTGTTCGGAGGCAGTCGATCAAGTCCTGTATCGGAAATAACGAGGTTAAGAACGAAAGTTCGCTTCGGGATCGGAAAGAGTGGTCCAGGAAGGGGGTCTGGGGGGAACGAGGAAGGAAAGAAGTCCTCCCCTTCCTCTCGTTGGTTTTAATGAGCGGTGAATCTGCCTGTCCTATAATTGAAGCGATGTTGCGAGCGCAAATTGCAGCGACCCCGTCTACCGATGAGCAAAGCGGGAAAATCTATGGAGATGGCGGAAAAGCAGCCAGCTGAAAAACTTCTCGAGTGGCCGACTACTCAAAACTTGCCAGAAAGTTGAAGCGTTCCTCGCTTCTCGAACGGCGTTTTTTTTTATTTTACGTTCATCTATTTTTTCCCCCTACACTTTAAGCGTGCGAGCAGAATTTTTCTTGCATTCTTCTTCTTTTTTTCTTCCCTCTTCTCTCTCGACGACGACCGTCGCCTCTCGTCGAGCGTTATATCGCGTAGTCTCGCGTGTGCGCACCTCGCCACGCGAACCGTGCACTTGGAATGCATTTCGTGCTTGCCAAAACTATCCGAAACTTTTTCGGGGTTTCTCTGTTTCGTTTACTTGTCGGATATTGTTGGGGGATGAAACGCGCGACGTTGAATTTAATCGCGTTGCTCGGTTCGCGGGAGCTTATCCTCGAGGGGGTTAGTTTGTGGATTGATGAGAAGATTCGTGATTTATTTATTTATTTATTCAGGCGGCATTGTTCCAGGTTTAATTTCGAGATTTATATTGGTAGTTTGATCCGTGGATAGGGGCTATTTTTCCATAGTGGATAGGTAATTTTCTCACCTGGCTAATGGTTGCGGGACGTTTCCTATACTCTTGCTTGGCACAGTGTGGATCACGTTTAATCCGATCGTTGATCGTTTCCCGAAGAAATATAGAAAACTATCGAGGTTAAAAGGCCTGTAAGGTTGGACGATCGTCGCAGCTTACAACGACCCGTTCGTATCGGGACATTGTCGGCGAGGTGTCGCAGTAAAAGCGATTTATCGCACCGCGAGGTGGTCGCTGCCTATAGTTTTGTAAGAAACGAGCTTTACATTTGTTACGATGTCGTTCGTTGCCGTTAGTGTGTCGTTGAATGTTTAGATTAAAGATTTACCGCGTTCGAAGGAATGGAACTCTCGCGAGCGTATTCTTCGCGTTGTTTTTTTCCTTCGTTCCTTTTTTTTTAATGCCCACCCGTGGCATTTCGCTCTCCAAAAATTCCCGTGAAAAATATTCCCCACGCCTCTGTTCTCGAAAGTTGATGCTCTGCAATTTTTCACCCGGCTGAGAGTCGGAAAACTTGCTACAGGATTTGCTCAAAGGCCACTTCTCCCCGGAGCGAATTTAAAACATTCTCCGCGAAATAGCGTTCCCCGGAAATTCACGAATGGTTTCCAGCATTCTCAAAGAGTTAATTTGTATGTCAATCCAAGTGTTCCTTCGCGAAGAAGGTGGCGTTCTTGTGTACAAGACACGCGTTAACCTTTGGAGTACGTGTCGTTTAAATTCTTCTTCTACCCACTAATTTCACACTCTATAAAATTTCCATATTACTATTGGAATAGATTTGGCAATTTCATATGCGAGAGTGTGCAGAGAATAAAAAATAATAAGAGGAAAGAAATTCCAGGTGATGTTAATAAAAATGTAATGTAGAATGAAATAGAAGTTCGTGTAAATGTAGATACTTTTATATTATGAGTTAAAATTTTCAGTAGAAACATGGAATATTTCACAGAGCAAAAATAGTATTTCAACTACGTTCAGCTGGAATGTTTCACTTATAATCTGCTGCGTTGCCAAAGTATTTATGATATGTTATAATTAAATAAATGTCATTAATTATCAACCTTGATCAGTGTTCGGCAGATCTGAATGGATTAATGATAAACTCCATTTTCTTAACACATCTCTAGACGAATAATGAATAATAAAACTTATGAACACGTTTATCATTGAAACAGTGGATTAATCGCGATTGCGTTTCTCGACGCCGTGTTTTAGCGACTGGCAACGGAATATTTTCTAACAGAAATGGAGCGTTGGCTAACTCGCGAAATATATTATCGTACAATATACAGCGCGGACGTTCCTGCAAAAGCGGCGGGAGCGGTATGAGTGGTTGCAGCGTGACAACACAGTGGCATATACGACTGATTAAATTGGCGCTCGTCCTGAGTGTGTTCGGAATGCGTACACGGCAGTTCATGCGGGAAAACGTCCTGGCAACACAGGCTATTCGTCACAATCAATCAGCGCGAGAAGCCTGTCGGCTGGGAAACAAAAAAAAAACCTCCGCGCTACAATATACTTTCGAGCAATCGGCGTATAGGAACGTCATGGTTTTCGTTTCCCTTTGTGAGACGTAAAAGCAAATATTCGACCAGCTGGCATCGTTTGAAATGGAGATAGGTACTATCTGCATAGGAAGCGTATTCGAATAAACATACTTCAATCTTATTTGGCAGAAATGGGCTTTGTAAGCAAAATCAAGATCATGACAGAAGTGGGATGGTAAGACAAAATCTTCTACCAGAAGTTAATCCTAATTAATACAATTGGTGAAAAATATTAATTGTCAAAGAAGTCAACATTTTTATAGATTAAATCGATAAAACTATTTGGTAGTGAAAGTGTCAAAGAAAAACACCTAAACGCATTACTTTGACGTCCATCAACTGTCGGACGACGTGAAAATATAATCGAGAACGGGAATAATTCTTCTATCTATCGTGCACGTTCAAACGTAACGCGAAGTTGGCCGAAGTGCACTTTAAAGCGTGCATCACACGGTAGGTACGTACCCATCGGATCCCGAATTTCACCTAACTCGAAATAACGGATTACTGGCGGCTGATCCCTTGTGGAAAATCCGAAATCATTAATACACTTTGGTTCGCCTTCTGGTTACACTATATTTTCGCGGCACCAATATGCTCGAATTAGTGCAGGGGTGTTATCAAGGTCTATTTTTATTCGCGTAGAAATACAAGTACATTCAGAAAGAAGAAATTTCAAGTCCCTATAAGTCTGTTAAACGATCATCCTGCAAATTAAATATTGACGCAGATATGTTCGTCCAGCAATGGTCATCGATCGATTCAGTTTTTTTTTTTTACGTTAATAACGAACAAGCGTAACGTGGGAACTCTTCGCGCATGTGCGTGGATGTTAATGCAACCGGAGCTCCTGTCGATAATGCAAGGTAGTCGCGATGCGGCGATTACAATATCTCTACCACAAAATTAATGCGATCAGGCCACGTTGAAACAATGCGTTGCATCGAGATGATGTGGGAATGGAACTTCTTGTTCAGCGATGGTTATCGAACCGAATACGAGGACCTGAATTGAAACGTAACCATTGAACAGCAGCCTCTTAAAAGTAGCTGTTGGAAGCCCGATACGTAACTGGCGGTGTTTCTATAAATGGAGATTAAAATTCAATTCGTACACCAAATTCGTACCCCGATCGAGCTTCCGTCAACCTTTCCATTTTTTAATTTAGAATCATCTATGAAATATTACATTGGATTAGTAATTGAATTGAATCAATGGAAACATTAATGGACGCTCGATTCAGACTGTTAAATTTGTCTTTAATATTACATTCCCAATCTGTACTTCCAATTAAAATTTGACAGTTTCTATTTCTATTGTTCAATGATAATTTAGTTCGACTAATGGAACTGAAAAGCTACTTCACATTTAAAGCCTGGCAATCGTGGGTGTCACCTAAAAGTGATATTTTCTGGAATTACGTTTATTTTAACACCATTACGTAGTTACTGTTCGCTATGAAAATCATTGAATTAATAAATCCATTGAGTACCACGATATTAAATTATGTACACATGATCAGTTCGATAGATCACGTTCTACGAATCGAGTACTGATACCTAGTACTATAGTCAAGAATGGAAAGCATAAGAAAGGGTAGTTCGAAGTCGTGTACTCAAAAGTTCCCCAGAATTGTCTATCTACCCCTAAAAGATTGCTACCGTTCCCTAATACGTCATGCAACACGATCTGGCTAGCTCCCCTGCCGTTTGATGGATTCTCCGAATGAGAAACGATCATCCAACCCTACGTTATCCGCGTAAAAATATTTTATTCCATCATTCTTGTCGAATCATCGTACAAAACGAATCGATTAATGCGTGAACAGATCACGGTTGCGTGTAAATGCGGCACACAGTGGTCGATAGAGAAATGATAATCGGCGAGCGTAAGCTCGAAAGGATTTTACCAGCCGCGAGAATTATTTATCATTACGGATTATGGTCGCTCTCGTCGACTATTGAACAAAACGAAAGCCATAATAGGGAGAGCACGGTATGATGGAATATCCACATCGGTCTGAACGGACGGCGAGCATTAAATCCGCTAGCAATCTTCGCCCATGCAACTTGCAATAGTCGTCCGGGCTTCGACAGCTGTAATCTTGCATTCGGAATTGCTCGTCGAAATCGCGATCGCTGGTAGCCGTGGGAGACGTGCTGAAATTAATAGTCTAGCTATCCCCACCCACGCTCTTATAATTAAACAGCGTTTAGTAGAGACGGAGAATACTTCTGTCGTTTTTGGTGACAGGTTCTCGTTTAAATTACAGACTCGGTGCCGGATGAGTACATCGTAGCGATGAGTGAATATTTAAGGCAGTTGGGAATATTTTTTAGGTTGTATGTGGATTAAGGCATCAGCAAATAAAGCATTTTACATTTATGCTAATGTAGAATGTGAATGCATACTGTAGAGTGCATAGAAATTCCTTGAAAACATTGTTGTAAGTGAGGTAACTACACATTACATAAATAACAGTGGCACTGTAATGTCCAGATTATTCATGCAATCTCAAAGTGCTATGCTATACCTGTTCTCTCAGAAGCACTAAAGGTACTTCTTAACTTTTGAACGATGTATAAAACATGGAATAAAGTGTTTTATTTACTATAAAATAACTTGTCTACTCACGATGTACAAGTAAAAAATATCCTACAAAGAGCTAAGTACAATATGGAGCACTTCAACCCCACTCAACTTCAAAGAGTCAAGCGATTAATCGTTTCTACTCCAGGTCCATCTAATCTAACCGGTCTAACTCAGGAAATCGCGGGATATTTCGTGCCATGGTCGTATCAGAGAGCCCTAACGGTCCAGAATTCCCTTCGACTGTCCCTACGAACAACACCGGATCGGCCTACAGTCTATGGATCGACCGTGCTCGAGATATCTCGCCGTTACTTCCCCCGCCCTTGCGTCCTTTGATACGGTACGCGAATACGTCTTTGATATCAAAGTCGTTCGAGTGGTGACCCTCGTGCTAACGATACGTCGAGCTTGATCGAAATCGGTGCTCGCGATCAGGCCGACACGCGGGCCGAGTGCCTCCTTCTGTCGGTGCACAGGGAGCTCGGTGCGCACTCGAAACTGGCTTTCGATCAATATCCTGCCATCGTGCTTCTATATCCGTGCTCCAAAAATTCCCGCGATATTACTACAGCTACGTGTCGTGTAAAAATCCCCAAGGAACACTGGCGAGCGCTCTCCGCACTCGTTGCGCTTGATTTCTCGCGCGGTTTTGTTGCGTTCTCGAATTCAATTCGCTACGGGTAAAAGTTTGCTCGGGCGTCCTTCGAGCTGTCCAACATTATTTTTGGATCCGACGGTTACACCGTCGCGCTGTTGTCCGCGTTTACGTCACGAAAGTTCCTGGAAATTTCGTCTGTTCGTCGACCGTCCTTAGCGACCTCGATATTTACTCATATTAGTGATGTAGATCACGATATGCTAAGTGGGATATTTGTTGAAATCATTTAGGCTCTAGAAACTAGAAGCAAGACGGATACCAGCTTTTGGATATGGTTGTTCATTGGATAAATCGATTAACTCCATGAAACAAACAGTTGAGATACGAGATGAAATAATATACATTGTTTTTTAAAATTCCCTTTATAATATAAATTCAAATAAATATTGTAGGATGCATAAATACAGATGTAGCTTTCATCTAACGGTATATAAAATTAATAAGAAAGAATAGCCAAAAAATAATCGTCAGTAATGTTACAATTCTTATGTGACTGGTGGAGTTAATCGATTTTTGTAGTGAACGGCTCATATTAGTGTTCAGGTATTTTTCTTTTGTAATAGCTGAATTTCTTAGTAGTAGTAATATTTGTCACTGAAATCTCCTCAGCTTCGTAGTTGTCGGATTCGAAACATTCCGAAAATAAGCCTTTGAATTCTGAATTCGCGAAATGAATTTTCATCTACGCCGGTCCTTCTCGCGCGGATCTCGCATACCACTGACGCAAAACTCGGCCTGGATTTACATTCTACGGACGACAGAACGCCGAACGCATCCGTGATGGGATTGAGTATTTAATTAGGACAATCGAAGAGAAAGATAATTGAATTCCAGAGTCGGTCCTCTGGAACAGCGAGGGAAGCCCCATTCCTTTTCACCCGGTTGGCAACCCATCTCTTAATTTTCCGGATTACCGGGCAATATGTGAACGCATCCATATGCGAGTTTTACACGACGTTCGGATATTTTGCTCTCCTCTCTCTCAAGTGTTGCTGAACGAACATTTTTTGCTATCACCAGCTATTCGAATGGTAATCGACCGCCGTACAGACTCTTTCCAACGATTTTCGAGTTGCAAGCTACGAATGAGTAATCAACGTTATTACCATGAAAAGAAAATTCCGGATGCGATATACAAAACGTTTCCTTTTCAATCTCCAAATTTTCCAGCTTTTCATTTGGCTTTATAATCCTTTTAACGTGGTTTTCATATTTCTTCATTTTACTACTTTTCATAACATTTTTAAAATACATAGTAATGTGGTTTATGCTTGTGTCGACGTAAGGCGTATGGACAATTAATATATCGATTTAAATTCACGATTCTCCTCTTTTGTGAATAAATAAGATTCAAATTTATATTCTTTTCTTACATTTGGGTCTTTAAAAAAATGTCCAATATCATTCAGTGCTATTCAAGACTACGAAACGTATCAATTCCGTACAGTATTTTTATTAATTAGTCATGAAAGTGGCCAACGATCCACAGCGGTTATAATTCTTGAAAGGTCGACGTAACGAAGATAAAGTGCGCCGAACCGCGATTTGACCAGGTTTCCCGGGGCATTGTGAGAAATAGAGTATTAAGGGATCAGGGTTCCGATTGTACGATGACATACATCGAGTCTATCTTCCTTTAGACGATTTTCTGGCATATCCGGCACTTTTCTTCTGCCTTTGCGCGGCGTCCCTTTTTTGGTTCGATTTAATGCTGGCCTGCCAGATATTTGGAATAAAATGGGCAGGAACGTGAAATCGGCGGCTGGTTCATGTACATAGGTATTGATGTACGTATTGGAAAACGATTCGGGGATCCAAGATGAAAACCTTCGAGCGCATCCTGGCCCAACAGTCACCTGGAAGAGTCGCCCGTGGAAAAATATCGCCGCCTCTGAGCGATATTTGGCATCAACGGAAGTAAGAAGGACGATTCCGTTCGTTTTGTATGCCCAGCCATGTGTTGCGTTATTAAACTGGCTGGCTGAACGATGAGATCATTCTTTTGTCTGCGAGGCATCTTCGTTGCAGCCTTATGACGTTTCCATTGTGGCGATTGCGCTTCTTCATTTTTCACTTCAGTCTCCGTCACTGTACCTTCATCTCATTTGATTCATTTATTTTGGAAACTATTAATCCATTTAGAAAACTATATAGCGAGTAGTATGGGACCGGTATTTTTAATAAATACCATTCTAGAAACGTGTGCTCCATTGGAATAATAAAACTCGCATACAACTCCTCCATTACTAATTTAACGATTTGCATTGAAATCTGGCCACGTGGATTTTCAGCGAAGTCAACAACGACAGAAGCCGTTTGTATTCTAGCGAATCCAAACAATGGAATCAGGTTTTGTGTTGAAAAAAGTTTCCCGTAAATATTTTTGCCATCGTCGAGGGAGCTGGTAACGGTTGTGGCGGGCTGAAAAGTCAGCAAATTTTCGTGAAGCCCAGATCCTGAACGAGAAAAACATTGGAAATGAACAAAAATCAGGTCAATCCGCGTATTGAGTGCAATTTGAACGATATATCCTCCAGCGAGGAGGATATATCCGCCTCGGCATCGATACTAATATACTAGCGATCGTAAGTCGCCTACGAACGATGAAAAGTAATTTCATCGCTAAGATTCGTTCACTATGAGAGAAGCTGCGTCTCGTAAATCTTCCACCTTTGAGATGGGCTTCCGTGCCAAACTATTGCAGATAAGATACGACGGTGTACGGATAGCAGGTGCGGAATGGAAACGGGAAAGCAGAGTCCAGCTAGCGGGCGGTGGCGTTCTCTCCAGATACCACTTACCTGGAATCACATTGTACGCGATTCGTGCAGAGTCTAGCTGTTCCTTTTAATCGTATTACGTTCCCCCATACTTTGAACTGGCCGGAAATTAAATTAACCAATCCGGGAGTTCGCTTTGAAACGGGCAACTTCGCTTCGAAAAGTGCGCGCAAACGAGAAGCCACTTGCTGACGCGTCTGGCTGGAACGGCACCTCGTTCCCGACTGAAAAACCTCCCGTGAATTTTCTCGATTCCCGAAGACAGGGGAACTGAAATTATTATTATTACCATGGAGGCAGTTTTCCGATCGGTAGAGATCCGTGCCGCGTTCGTCGCTGGATGCTTGTTTCAATTTCGAGTAATTGCTGAGATTTATCGAGCGGAGTGAAAAGAGAATGTTGAAAGTGTTATAGCAAATGGACACTCTCTCGTTATAGGTTAGGCGAGGAAGGAGGTAAGAGTGTCTTTGGAGTAGCGCAGTAAACTGGTCGAGTAAGTAGAATGGGAAGGTACCGCTCCGACGGAGTACGCGCTTCGTTTCTCGGACAAGTAGAGTGAGTAACGCTATTGGTCAGACGCGGAGAATTTAAATCGTGGTTCGCGCGACGAGTGGATTTGGCGTGTCAGTGGCCAGACATGGAGAGTGATTTCTAGTTAGGCTCAGAAAATCACCTGTCAAACGAATGGAGTCAGCCCGGCGGTGATCCGACAAGTGGAACGATGCCATCCGTGGTCAGACAAACTCACTTTCAAGTATGGCGTGGTACGTTGTTATGTAAAATGGGCGCAACGATTGCACTAATGAATACTCCTTTTGATAATAAAGTTTTATCACTTGGACGTGCTGCTCAATCGTGTTACTTGCCACGGTCATTTGGCATCACTGACTGAATAATAAACAAAACATTTGACAGACGCCGCTAAATTAACACGCCCGCTACAGACTGTCAAGATCGACCCGTCCTTATTGGGAAACCCTTCATTTTCTTATCTTTATCTCTTTATATTATTATTATTGTGAAATCACAATCTCCCACTGTTTACTTGCCAATTAATATAATAAACGCTAACCTTTCTCGTGTTGGCGACAAAAATAACACCGAAACGAACGGGGAGCAAAGGCATTAGGAGGAGCGTGTTAGGGTAATGGATTCGATGCCACGTTTGAACGAGATATAGGTTACAATAGCAATAACTCCCCATCGATCGAACGTAACGAAATAAAGTGGTAAAATGAATAGAGCGTAGGTTGATAAAAATGTATAAAAGATAAGGAACAAGAAGTGGGGGATGAAACAAATAAGGTCGGCTAACGTGGGTTTAGTGGCGGCGATATTTTTTCCCCTTTACCCTTCCAGGGACATTATTCGGGAGTAGAAAAAGCTCTCCAGACGGTGTATATATCAGCACGAGCCAGCCTGTACACGCCTTTATCTCCAAGTATTTCGCGCGAGTAGATAGCTGGCATTCTATATAGGGAATCGTGACTTCGTTTTAAATTCTCTTGGCGCGGGGGATCGAGGTGTGGGGGGTTAGGTAGGGTGGGTTAACGTCGTTTCGAAGAGAAATCGCCCTGTGCACTGACAATAAGGAACAGAGGTACCGGGGAAAGGACTTCGAGTACACGGCAGTGAACAGAAACGCGATCTCGTGTTGGTGCGCGTTTTCCCTCGCGAGCACGCGGCTCGCGACGTCTCGATCGATTTCATCGACCGTTTTTTCGACCGATTTACGACGCCATCGTCAAACTTTACGCTTCCGTAGCAGTAATGCACCCTTTCGCCGCGTGCACGCTACCGCCGACAGAATTTTTTTATGAACTAACAAATTCCTTCATTGATTTCATGGCAGATGGATTGATTATGTTTTGTATACCCTGTACTGGAATACCAGGCTACAATTGGACGTGTACACTTATGATTCCTGCTCCCTTGATGCATATTTTCAACAGTTAGTAAAGACACAGTCTCTTCAAAAAAATGGATGAAAAATCTTGCAGACGTTTCAGTTCTGTGACTTCTCGAAATAAATTATTCTAAGTAACCCAAGTGCAACACAAAACGAGGATCGCTATTCACCCTGAGAACCTCTTCCATAGACGTATAAATCTCGATAGGTGACTGGGCTCCTTCCAGGAGGAGACGATGGTCGTTGTCCAGGCTCGAATGTATCATTTCGAATTCGCATCGCTGCGTGAACGTGATCACCAGGTATACACATACACAAGTCCTGGACGTTTCACGAAAATCTAGGTCGCCTTATGATCGGGGCTGGACTCTCGAGGAATCTTATCAGGTTGCGCGAAGGTCCGTAAATCGGGCGAGACGTCGAAGGGATGGGACCGTCGGAGGTGCAACGACGTTCCCGGTGAGATGAAGGCGTCGGGACGTAAGTAGACAGCGGGGAGGGTCGAAAGGAGAACTTAAACGCGGAATACCGTCGAATAGGCGGCACTCGTCCGGTACTTCAAGCCGTTTCGCCGATTTAATAACGTAAATTGTGAGCGGGGTTCGCTTTAGCAGTTTCGTCACGAATTTTTCTAAAGCACACTATCGAGTGTTCGGACTCCTGCCGGGAATACCGAGATCTTTCCCTGCAGGCCAGGGCCGTGAGAGACGTCCCACAGGGCCCTCCGCCTCGCGCAACCCTTAAACTCACCCCTCCTACTCGCTTTTGCATTTTTCTTCCTCACCTTCTCGCCCTTTCACCTCTATTCCCTTTTGGAAGCCCTATCGGTGGCCTTGAAGAAAAGAAAGCTTTGTGTAATACACAGAGATCTGCTCAAGTATCTTAACACGTTCATTGCAAGATTAATACTCATGAAAACTTCTACCGTGATTAAATTTTGTTTGGAGACTATTGGAAACTGGGTAATGAAACATTTATCGTGGTATTTAATTTTTTAATTTCATCAAAGTTCAAGTATTTCATTTCAATTTATTTTCGGTGACATTTCAGTAAAATTAAAACATAACCATTGAATACTTTGGAGGAATATTCTTATTTAATATTTTATATGACAGGCTTGCTTTAATTTTGCTATTTTTTTCCATTTCTGTTGCCCTTATCTATAATAACAATACGTACATTAATGTGTTCTATTCTTCCAATCACGTTCCATGTCCATCTTGATCTTCGAACATTGAGTGAGCACAAAAAAGTAAGCATCGTCCTTACCTTAACAGGACGTATATTAATAATGTGTCTAATACTCACTACGTTCTATAGCTCATCCTTTCATTTTTTTTTCTCTCCTTTCACATTCTTCCAGTCGAACTTTCTATGGAGTCCTTCGGTGAATTCGAAGGCGCCGCTTTTGTAGGTAACGCGAGGCGACAGGGCTGCGTCGACGAGAGCTAAACGACGAATTGCACCCCCGTGCCTACGTGACTCGCGTTCGACTCGGTCCCGGCTAATGTGGCAGCCGTGAAACCGACACGGCTGAACTTTCCTCCAGGACTCCTAACCCTGGAGGACCTCTCTTTTCCTCTCCTTTCATCGCAAGGCCGTCCCAGTGGCGTTTCCAAGGGAGCCGCGGCTGAAAGAGAATCGGATATGACAGAGACGGTTATGCGATATATTGAATCCCGGCACGGAGAATTTCCTGATGGGGTTTCGGGCTCGCGGAGTCGCGTTCGTAACTCGTAGAACAATAGATTCCCTGGGAAATGGAACTTCCCTCTTATAAAGAGGAATTTAAAATTGGTTTACAAGTTCCGCGCCCCCCCCCTCGATCCTTTTTTTTTATTTTCGTTGTGTCTTGTTTGCCCTTATTTCCTGACGGACTCGGGGAAAATTGAGTTCCCGTCGGTGTCGCGTTACAATGTCGCGTTACGACGACGTTCTTCTTTCCCTCTTTACAAGCAGTTTACGGGGTAAAAGGTTAACCTCGTTTCCGTCATCGCTCGCAGAATGTGTCTTCAGCGGGTTTCGACCTTCGTTCCACGACAAAAGGAAAACGTAATAATGAAGGTAGACGACGGTTAGGGAGTGAATTAGAGTCACGAAACACACGAATCGAAGGTTTGCTTTCAAATTAGAATATTAATATTCCAAGAAGACCCAAGGATTACTTGTCAACACGACTCAGTTCTGATACACGAACTCGCAGCTGTCAGCTCGATATCACAGCCACCGTCTAAAACAACCAGAAATTCCAACGCGGAACGAATCGTTTCACCTGTCGCTCGAGACTGCAAAAGCCCGCTCGAAGGGATGCGTAAGAAGCGGGTTAAAAGTCGCGACAAGAATCGTGAAAGCATAAGAAATCGCGCCCTTTTAGAGGCGTCGCGGCGCGTACAGGCCGAGAATTTCCAGCTACGAAGGTGGTCGGTATTTGCATGTGAGTAATGAACCCGGCACGATGGGACTAAAGATGAGAGCGAACGCGACGGGGTTGACACCCCCGAAGGCGGCGGCAGCCTTCGAGGAAAGGACGCCTTGGCGAGACAGGCTGATATCAGCGCCCACCAGACACGATAACCTCTCATGTATGAAGCGTCGTTTAACCGGCCACTCGGGACCACCCTTTCTCCCTTCTCGTTCTTACGTCACCGTCTCGATGACTTTCCATCCTCGTTCCCCTTATTTACCTTAACCCCTTCTTTCGCGGTTCGCCCCTTCGCGGCGCGCTCACACTGCGCTCCCATTCACCGCCTAGTTTTCCTATCCAAAGTGCACAGCTCTTGAAGAGTTTGCGGAATAAAAGGGCCTCGGAATGCCGCCGTGGAACTTCCCAAGTCAAATTGAACGGCGGGGATGCTCCGTGATCGATTCGTGCCGAGGGAAGCTGAGCACGACTTTATCCTTGGAAGTTATTGTTGCGTTGTTGTCCTCGAGTTGAAAATTCGTGTTTGCGTGTTACGCGGTTGAAGACTGTCGTTGATGGCAAATGGTTCTAATTGTTAGGCGGGGGGGGGGGGGGATATTAATCTTTAATGATGAGGAACAGTCTGAGGGGAAAGAGTGCTGAATATTAGGGGACTGCTCGATTCCAATAGTAGATTACATTTCATTCGATTATTTTGGGTGCGAAAGGATATGGGGCTTTGGAAATTTATTTTTTAATAAAATATGAATGAGGTGGATTTTGCAGTATTATGCTGTATTTGACTGGAATATTTTTTATTATACTATATTTTACTGCATTATGTCATTCATAATACATTAAATTTTTTTTTTTTAAACGGAAGTACACATGATTACAATTAAACCTGAAGGATGATATTTAAGTATCCACCACGGCTATGCTGAAAGATCTTCTAGGTTCTGAAACACTTGAGTCGATAATTTGACTCCACTGGATGTAGACTATGCGCCACGAATACAAATATTTCAGGGTTGCGTCATTGGAACAGGAAGAAATAAATGACCTTCGATGGTTTCATTTTTGGGGGAATGTTCGAGGAGTTTCCCCTTGGCTGCAGACTTGGCCGAACTGGCTTAAAAGAGAAAACACACCGGTGGAAAAGGTCACGCCAGTTTTCCCCCATAAAGCTGACTTTATGGAGTGAGTTGTGTCGCTCCGCGGACGCTACCGAAGTTTCCAGACTGTCGTCATAAAGCGCCATTTTCACTGCTCAGAAGTACCTAATAGAATTGCAACGTACTACGGGGAAAGTTGCGATTAAAGGATAAACTGTCTTTTCCCTCTCATTGTCGTACCGAATAAAAGAGAAACGGAGGAACGGACGAGCAATCAATCTTCCGTGTATCGGGAAAGTTTTTTTCATTTAATTATTTTAAAACACTCCACGCGGGCGGACAGCTATTTACCTTGTTCGATTTCGTTCCGATCGAACGCTTTCACGGAAATTACACCACGTATAGTGTATACCTTGTTTAAACAAATGCATATTTTTTGGCTCGTGTATACAATATCGAGGATACACCCATGGTGTTCGACATGTGTTCACGTGTTGTACAATTTTTTCAATAGATCGGAGAACAACATGTAAGTGCAACAACATTAACTTGTACTAAAATCGACACTTTTGCAGTGAAGACTCGTGGATACTGTCAAGAGGATAAGTGGTCAGTGATGTAACCATCGATAAACGAAGCGTCTAGATATTAATTTGATATTCCTTTTTTCTTTTATAAAAAAGAACAAATGATAATAGAATGCAACGGGATGAATATGAAATTGTTAGTATGAAAAGACAGCGATAAATTCAGCTTCGCAGCTCTTTCGCGGAGAAATAAATTTGATGGTCGTTGATATCGGCCATCGAGGACGGCGTTCATCATTATGTCAGAAGCTCGATCATGTGTAGAAGGACGGCCGTTCATTGAACGAGGCAGCAGTGAAGTGCGCAACTTCAGCACAGCCCTGTCGGGTAGCGGTAGCTCTTAAAGAGATTATTTCGAGGACCTTTACTGCGAACCGTTTGGCTAACTATCGCCTACTCCTTGAAGGGCCTTCTATTCTATTTCTTCGTTAGTCCTTTACGCTTCCTTGACTTCCATGAGTCACTCTGTCTTGTCTTCCCGTAACGATGAATACGCTCTCTGAGGAAGGTGAATCTGCGGGTTACCTCCTTATAATGAATCGTACCAAAGCAAAGGCGAAACTCATGTATGTCGTCAAAAACTATTATGTATTATTTAGGTTACCGTATGAGAATTACGATGCTCAATGGTCATGGTATTATCTCAAATATTATTTACTAATATCTTTAGTACACTGAAATTGATTAAATTTCTACTATTAATGAAAACATGTTAATAAGTCCTGTGTGTGAAATTAGCACACGAACTGGCTATTTTAATGGTTAAACCGGAATGTTTTCTTTGATTTACCGTGACCAGGTTGAGGGAATAAATCAAATTTAATTGAAGAACAACTTTACCTACCAACGTTTCGTCAGGGATCAAAGAAAAGTCAATTGAATTCTATAAACGGGATGTTACAGGTGGACGAGCGTCCCAGTTCCGTTCCCAATTCTACTAGCAAATACTTTCGTGTATTTGGTTACTCTGTCCCGGATTCATTCGTAATATCCATTTTTATCAATTATTCCTATTAGCGTTATAATGTCTAAGTCAGAAAAATTAATATCTAAAGTATGCACAAAAAAATAACAGTATTGAGCGAAAAAAAACAAGATTTAAATTAGATTCAATTTAAAGAAGTAAAATTAAGTACACAAATAAGCTCTGCCTCTGAGGAGGGTCCGCACCGTCAGATGGTAATTTTATTCTACGACTCATTTGCACCTAATGCCGCTAAGCTTGTTACATCGATTACCGCGGACTCGAGGTGACTAAAACTATTAATCCCACGCGTGCAACAGCTTATTTACAAGTAAAGCTCCGCGATACGCGCATCCGAAAGAACAAAAGATCGAAACTTGCTGTATTTAATTTCCCGTTGTTCGCTGTTTTTACGTCGCGCAGGGTTTCCATAATGAATGACTACTTTACGTCGCAAAATAGCGGGGCGTTAAACTCGCGATAAAAACTGCTACGGTATCCTGTCGTAAACTCGAGTCCGCTCCTTTCTAAAGGGTGGATCATAATTGCTCACTTTGTCGGGCGACGAACGAGCAGCCCGTTAAAATATTTCCTCCGCCTCCGTCGAGGCGTTTATTGTTCTCCCTGTTGCCATTTTCCCTGATAGGCGCGACCGAGGAAATCCGCTGGCAATCACGCCGTGTGCTTCCTCGTGGAAGTAAGAATGTGACGTATGTTGTTGGGGGGAGAAAGAATGAAACGAAACGTTCCGTGATTTATTCTTGAATGAAAATTATTGACACGAGATATGGTTGAATGGAGATCAATTGAGGGAATAGATACACTTCTTTTCTTGAGAAATTCATTTATATTTAGTGTACAATATTGATATTCTTATATCTATTATTTTTATTTTATTATTGTGTATGTTGTTGTACAAAATTGCAGCTACAAAGTTTAATTTATAAAAAAATTGATTGTATTTCGATTGGCAAGTTGCTATTTCATGGGTTAAAGGTGAATCCCAGTCAATCACCGAGCTAATCGTTATTTATGTCTGCATCTTGCTTTCCCTTCCTACTTCCTCGAGATATTCCACGCCCTGCAATATGTGAATTCTTGCGGCACACGAGCGAAACGAGCGTCTCTTGCGCGTAATTTTCAGGACGTGGAGCAGTACTTTGCCCGGCACTTTGAACTACAAAGCGGAGGAAAGCAATATATGGACTGGGTGGAGCGAAAGTTGTGCTATGAAGATTCATTTTCGAAGAAAAGTACTTTCGCGATCAAGCGACTAAAGGGTTCTCGGTTTGGCAACCTTTGCGTACATTTTGTTCGGTTAATCGATAATGCTTCTGTCATTAAAAATGTCGCAATCTGTTCTTTTCTTCATGCGTATTAGCATCCAGGACAAATTGAAATTTCAATAAGATACCAAAACTGCAAGTCTAAAGTGAACGTTTCGACTTAAGACAAAAATTGATTAATTAAGAATATCACAATTTAAGAAAATTCCAGAGGTACAAATTACAAATCTGATTGAATACTACTTTCAACTATCATTTTGATTCAAAGTTTCACAATGTTTCTATCTATTATCCTCTAGCACAGGAAATAACAGTGCACTCCACGATGAGAACGTCAAGACTGTTCATTCTTTCGTCTAAGCATTTTCCGGTGTAAATTGAACCCACTTCGTTCTAGTTAGCGCGGCAAAAGAGAGTCTCGTTTAGAAACCTACAAAATCCTCTAACAACAGCGAGACATTTCGAGTCAGGAGCTCGATTCGTCAGCGTCGACGCCACTGTTTCGGTCGGACAATGGCGATACATTGAATAACATCGCGGGGACGGTTGAAACATTTTCTGCTTTATGTTTTAAATAGCCTGAAACCATTTAGGATGTAGCGATCAGAGCGACGGCTATTGTAAAATACCGCAGAATAGAGGCTGCTCGTATAGGTACGCATTGTTGCGCGTATTACTATACTATAGTCGTGTAAACGCGTACGTGGACGACGTATATAGACGTGTCTTATAATGTGCGTGTAGACGATCATGCGTATTTGCGCGGACGTCTATACACAAGTCAGTTTGCGCACGTGCGCATACATTGCAGGTCAGTAGATTTGGATGGATACGAGAGAGCTCAGAGGGAGCTTGGAAAAGGATATTTGAAAATTTGAATATCAGAGAATTTGGTTATTGGCTCTTACAGAAGTGTAACACGTAGACAAATTTTGTAAAATTTTGTAAAGACGAAATCTCGAACTTATTCGAGATATAATAGTAAATTATTGCCTACCTTCTAGGTTTAAATAAATGAAACATTCATTTTTGAATGAATATCGACAATCTTCATTGGTAGAATATGAATGGTCTTAAGTTTAAGAGGTAGTTAGTTCAGGAATAGAAGAATTGTTCAGATTTTTATGGAATAAAGACTGCCATGACTGCTAATATAGAAAACAAAAGAAGAAAAAATTATTTTTGGAAGGGAACATTGTAATGTGTACGTTCCATAGTGTACGCAGGGAAAGGAACTTACAAGTAAGAGACAGAGATAGCCAGTTTTTCTTTCCTCATTAAGTAAAGAGAAGTATTTAGCATTTAGCATCCCAGACTCCTGACAATGTATTCTCAATCCACCATTAATAAAGAAGCTTAATTTATATTTTTTCATCAGCCAGAAAAGCAGATATCTACTTTAAAGCTTTACTTAATTAAATTGCTGTACAAACGATCCATCTAGACGGGTATTTCGCGTCGAAATAACTTGGACTATAAAGCAGAGAGAGCGACAGAGAAAGAGAATTAAAGAAAGAAGAAAGAGGGATTGGCGTTAATATTCGCGATGAGACGATACTTTAAAGTATAAAACTGTCGCCCGCCTTTAAGGTAGCTGATCCAATTAATGAGTAAAGCTCTGTCGACTGAACCTAACAAATTAAATTTCCAATTAATTTAATGAAAAGAACAAAAATAGAGAAACACAAGAGAAAAGGGAAAACAAAACTCGGATAAATGTCCCGATGGATACCAGCGGTGGCAGATATTTCGAGAAACTCGCGCCGGAAGACGAGTATCCGTGGAACTCGAAAATTTCGAGGACTTTTAAACGCGTTAATGACCAGCATTCACTCTGTCCAGCCGAACACGTTGGATTTCCGCCAATCAGCGCAGCAATTAGCGAAATTCACCGAACGTGCTTGCTCGGCAATTGGGTGAAACGATCTGACGGCCAACTGGCAGATTTTCGGTCTTAATAAATATACAGCTTCAAACAGGGCTTCTCAACCTGCATCCATGTCCTCCTTCTTGAGAGAACATTGCTGAAACGTCGATGGAAAATGGAGAGACACCCTCTCGATCTCGAATAATTAATATACTATTAAGAGATCGACCTAGGACTAATGGAGGACTAATGCAATCTTGAAACCTTAATCAATTCTTCCCCCCTCCCAGTGTTATGGATGCTTTCTATCAAATTTTCATACTCGTAGATCTTAATACAACGCCACCAGAGATACAAACTTTCGAGTGTCTGAGCATCTGCGATACGTCAACGAAGAACACAGCCGAAACCAAAGGGTTAACGCACTGATGGTTGGGGGAATGAAACAGCGTTACCACAGGCTGATCAAATAAAGACCCCCCGTTCGGATGCGAGAACGAATTCAATAACTAAATACAATCACCATAAATCCCTGTGAGGGGAGGGGAGGGGGGGGGGGGAGGTATCCGTCGCGAGATCGTCCATAAATCTGCTTCTGCGGAGAAACAGCGGTATGAAAATCAACGGACGCGGTATTTATCATAGCGTTTCGCGGCGATCGGGTATCGCGTAAAACGGACACGGGGTGTGGCGAAAGAACTGAATCGTGCCTCGACACCGGAGGCCAAATACGGCCCGTGAGCGCCGGTTAATTTCCGTTTGACTAACGCAACGAGTGTCGACGGCCGCGTTTCCGTGACTGGTGCGACGTCGTGTATAATACAGAACGGTCCGTTACACGTACAGCACGCGGCCCGTCGTGTAACGCGGCTTGCACCGGCTCTATCACGCTGGTACAGGCCCCGGTTGCCCGTGTATAAACATGCACCTAAGTACAACGTTCTGGCAATGCGACATACACGTGTCGAAGCCGTGTCGATACTCCGTTGGCCGCCACCACAGCTGCCATCTCGGTTGCCAGCTGGAAAAGCTGGCTTACGTTGTTGACGAACCTGGTAGCTGAGGTAGTTGCAAGTTTTACTTGGTTTTATGGTAGCTGAAATTTGAAAATGCAAGAGTCGAGAGTAGATTCTTGTCTATTTTTTGGGATACATTTCTAGTGCTATCGTTTGAAGATGTTTCATATTTTGGCGAAGCAATCTTGAGATGTAGAATTATATGAGCCTTGTATGAACTTTTTGTTTTATGGAGTTAATCGATTTGTGTTATGAACACCTCGTATGTAGAATATTTTACAAATTTAATGCAATCGTGATTTGTACGGAATCGCTATCTGTAGAAAGGAGGCATTTAATTAATCTAGGAACTCGGAATAAAAATGGGAGTCAAGACTCCAGCTACGATTTTCCAAGGAAGCCTCGGTACTCTAACAGCGAAGCGTTCTGACTGTACTAGTCCGTAACCCCGAGTACTCAAGATAAATCTTTTTCAACGATCTTGCGTTTACTATCGCGACAGGCGAAACGATGCGTTAACGCTAAGTCCGCCTAACCACCGCAGAAGCGACAGCAAACCGTTAAGCTTGTTAGTTTTAGGGTCGCAGCTAATATACTACGGATTACCTAGGATAAAAGAAGGAAGGAAAAGGGGAAGCACGCCTCGAGAAAAAAACGTGTGAGAATAGAGAAACTGTGAGATACTTTACAGTTTACCAAATCCGTCGTTATACTCTTTTAGAGGCAAATTTATTCAGGGTGAACGAGAACGGGGTAATTTTGAGTTCAATTATATTTATACAATACGAATTCAAAGCTGTTACCTGAAAAAGCGACAGGACACAGTGGAAAAAATATTACACGTGTATGTGTTGATTGAGTTGATTTAATTTCAAACTCTAAAATACAAAAAATACGACTGTTTTCCTCAGTGTCTATCGATATCATTTGCTGGAACACTAGATAATCGTGTTTTTGCCTTTCTAGTGATGCATATTTCGCCTGAACCCTTTGCGAAACGGTGACAAGCATAATCAAACTCTAGAATACAACAAAATACGATCGTACGATCATATATCCTGCATGTATAATATTCGTCACAGTTCCTCGTATCGTTCCTCGTATCTTCGTCGACAACGTTTGAATTTAAAAACAGAAAAACCTGAAAATGTAATATGTCTCACTATCAATGAAGAGATTAAGAAGGGATTTACTGCCACTTCGAAGAAGATAGCATCTATGCATGAAACTTCAAGCGTTTGTGGAATACATGCTGGATCCAGTAGTTCCTTGCCCAGAGACCTAGTTCAGCTCTAAGAGATCAATCGATAAACGGGGCTACGTCGCGCGTCTCGATTACGCCGGATTCAAGTGGGAATTCTGTCGGAATTATTCGGTTTGTACCAATTTCAGCCTGATCTCGCTGCGTCGTTTCTCCTACGGAACTGTCCTCCTTCTTGCCGGGTCCCTTGGTGTTCCACATTCGGGATAATCGCGTTTCCTCCTTAGAGCAGCCGAAGGATTTGAGAAAACACGGTTGTCGGATCGATAACAGTGCCACTTTGTTGGCTGAGAAAAATCTCAGCCGAATCTCGAATTCGGCGTTTGCACGCTGATGTAAAATTTTCACGGGAGAAGGATTTCACGTGCTGGCGATTTCAGACTCGTTTAAGGCGATTACTCTGGTTTTATAGCTGGCAAAATGTTACTTTTTGGGCCAAATTACGAAGGATATTCGAAAAGCTTACTCCGCCCGCGGGGAATGAGAAGCTAATGCCTCGCTTTTCTTTCCTGCATCACATAAGCGAATGTTGCGTTCTTAAATTTCGAAGTGGTACCACTCAAAATATTACCTAAACAGGTTCTCGAAACACTCCTCGTGAGATAGGTGAATTATTTTCTGAGAAAATAAGGCTCGTGACTATTTTGTTAACTAGGGTGACCTTCATAAGATTTTAGTTGTACGAATGCGTAGTGCTTGTGAGAAAAGAATTTATAAAAAATATTTTTATATTTTTGCTCAGAGTAGAAAAATATGTGGAGGATTCGGCAGGGCTGGATAAAATTCAGATAAAAAATGTTACAAATATTATTTGAAACAATAGATGCTATACAGTTTGAATAAAATAATATTCTAAATGGGCAGTTGAATATAATCTTTATTTGATATCTTTTAGAATAAAATTAAATATTTTTACTGTGTATTTCAAACATATTTTTTAAATATTTGTTCACAATATAAATCTGTCGTGGAAATAAAATGTTTCAAAATAAAGCCCCACAATTTTGAAAACATATTGCAACATGGACACTATTTTACTTTTATAGTTACACATGCAAGACGATGAATATAAATATTCTCCAGCAAAATTCGTGATCCCGAATCGATACAAATTACCCTGCCATAGCCTGGATGTATTTTTGATTTATTTCAATTTATCGAATCGGGAACCTGACACGTGAACATGGATTTCAGGTGGGGGAAAAGAGTATTATATATGGATCCGTTGACCATTTGCTCCAAGTGCTCCATTTATCGTCGTTTGTCTGCTCAGGAAATTGTAAAGTTTCCGGTGAGAGGGTTCGATTTCAATATAAAATTTCACGTACCGCGATTCCCGTGGCCCTGGGTGAATCGACGTCGATTCCAGGAGCAGCGCAAAAATTCCACGGCGCTCCGGCTTTTCCCGATGGTAAAACCTCGACAAGCAAAGAGTCCTCGCGAGCAATCAGAATTTTTATGGAATCGAGCTTCCTTGGAACGCGAATGAAAACGAGCACCGTGACGTTGCCGCGATACGATCTGCGCGATGTTTGACCACTGCCAACCGTTTTCTGGAAATTCGGCTGAAGCGTGCCGACTGTGTAATAAGGTACAAAGATATTTCGGTAACATTTTTCAACCGACAGAGATTCTACATCGTCGCACTCGCGTGAGAAGCGAGGAAGACCTACCTCAGATTCTTTCTAACAACTTCACTCTTTCGTATATTCAAGATTTAATATCACTTTTACCCCAAACTCTTCTGAAAATCATTCGAATAGAGAGTCGAGGACGTAGCGAATATTCCACTAAAAGAATTGAAGTTTCTTCAGCACTTATCAGTGTAAATAAAAGTGCAAGATCCGACAAAGCCAGTATCAACAATGTTCGAGAAAAGGCATCGTAAAAAACCAACTCTTTACAGCATTCTAAGCTAGAAAGCCTCTTTGAAGCATTTTATTGCTATCGAAGGAACGGGTCGTATCAACGTTTAACGAGGAGACACGAGTTATCGGAGGTCTCCGTCGAAAACACCCCTTTCGCTTCCATTTATTGTTAGTTGGCTTGGATCGACGATTGTCTCTGGAAGACATAGCTGTTTCGTTCAAACGGTCCCCAAGTGGGACGCTACATGGAGCCGCTCGTGGAGAATCGCAGATCTTTCTTCATCCAGGACGTAAACTATGTCGGTGTTTCTTGGTCCCTGTGGAGCGAAGGGTGGCTCGCGACCCGTCAGAATTCATTAGCTTCCGCCACTGCTCTCTTCGCCAGCGTGTTTTTCCCCCTAGACAGGCGCAAACCTCGACAGGTTGTTCCAAGGATTGAGCTGGGATTGTGATTCAGGTGTGACACGACTGTTGAACTTTTATATTTATGCGTCACAAACTCAAATGTTGATATCAATTCTGTGTGCTTTACTAAAGCAGGATCTTAAATGAACTGTTATACAATTAATGCTCACGAAAATATTATTTGAAACAGTGGATGTTAAGCGTTTGTTACGCTACGTTTTTTAAGGGTATGTTTCACATATTAATTTGAGTAGCAGAAGTATAAGTGGCATGAACTTTTACGACAACCTAATATTTATCTACAAGGATCCCAAAATATACTATCCTAAATATATCCGAAGTCAGCTCTGGAGTGCCGTAAAATAGAGATCAACCCACTTCCAGAACGCTGCAACTCTTTTTTTGCCAAACATAGAGCTCCTGAAAAACATCGAGAAGCGCACAGACCTCGCGGGGCTTTTTTTGCATGCTACGTTCGATAACAGTCGGGAAAGTAAAAGCGTACGCGATGAACTCTGTCGGGGGTGGCCGACGACGCGTAAAGGATCGCGCGCGATCGTTCGAAAAAGGGCTGGGTTAAAGAAACTGGCAAGTTCGGAAGGACAGAAGAAGCTTGTGTACGAGTGGAAAAAAGGCTGACTGGCTCGAAAGAAGAATCGCGGGGGTGGAGGAGCAGCGGTGGGCATTGCCGAGGGTAGGAACGGAATAAAATTTGCATCCCAAAATCCTTCCCCGTGCGCCTCGGCTCCTTTTGCGTATTCTTGGTCTGTTTCGGTTCTATCCAGTTCTTTCGCGAGGGTAACGCCGACTCGTCTGCATACGACGTAATGACGGTGCTCGACATCCCGTGAACGGACGTAGGGTAAGCCCATTGGGCGGAATCCCGGCCTCGCTTCCGCATCGTGGACCCTGTTTTGTGTCCCGTAGGCTTGTTTGCGCTGCACGGGCTATCGAACCCGTACAAAAGCTTCGACGTCTCTCCCGTTCGGTCCACTCGGTGTCTGCGTCCAGATGAAACTTCAGCCTTTTTTTCTTCGAGCCTCTGTCCAGTTTGGAACCGTACGAATTTTGCGATATTTGAAATTTTTTGGGAGAACGCCACTGGATGCGCGGAATGAATGAAAGTAGTGCCTTTGAAACGCGACGTCCTTGCTAGGAAACAAGCTGTTAATTTGTAGCTTAACCTGCGTTGGAAGTTAACCTCGTGCCTGGTTTTCTTCATTTCAGATGCTTTAGATATATTGCGCCGCCTCAATCGTACACCTTTTCTTGGTAATACAGTATTTCCAGTCGCATAATTTGAATTAAATTGAAACTCGATGGACTATGATTAATTTGAAAAATGTACTCCTGAAGTGTTTTGCAACGTTTCGAGTAGAAGCTTTCAAATCCCAGCAATGCTTAATTAAAATTGACGTTAATCAAAAACAGAATTAAACGATTTCCCGGTCGATCGCAGCCATTATCGAACGATGCATTGTCAACTAAATTTCTTCGTAGGTGTAACGACAACCATCATGTACTACGTTAATAATGGCCGAGTGTTATTACTTTTGCTCCTCTCCGATCGTGTATGCAGTTATGAAATTGAATTTTAGATATTTTGAAAACGTTTCGCTTTTCAAACCGGGTGGAGAGTTTCAATTAAATTGAAAACACTCGTGTTTCACAAGTTTACAATTGTGTAACGTTTAACAATTTGTACAAGCAATTTCGAAAGCATACCGGATGAAATATGTATTTTATTCGATTCTAGGTCGGAATCGTACGTACGTACGTACATTGAAATGATTCAAATTTCTGCCCGATAATCGATTCATACATAACTAAACAGTCAATTTAAATATTGTTATTTACAGATTCGCATGCGTGGCTTAAAATAATTAAAATTTCCAACTGTTATTAAAGCCTCGCTCGCGTTTTCGTGCGAGTAAACCAATCTTTGTGGAATTATAATTATAATATGAACTATGCTAATGTGACTGAGATTGGCTCATTCTACTTTAAACTTCGAATTCCATATGCAGAGTGATATTAAAGTTGCACGGACACTTGAATTATTAAGAGGCCCGTTTCTGCATGCTAACGGAAGCGATTACAAAGTTACAATTTTTTGTGAAGAACACTCGGAAAGCGATTTGGCGAAGTAGGTGGTTAAAATTCAACGTTTTGTTTGGATCCATTCCTTTGTTCTGTTTTGCTTAAAACAGAAATCCAGAAATGACCAGAAATAACAACTGTCTATAAAATTCATTACGTCAAACGTTTAATAAACAATTCTTCACCGGGCTTGAACAAGTCGACCCTGTACTCGTGTTTTTCGTAATTATTATTTCACCATTCTGCCCGCTATAACGACGTCTGGGCCCCGGCCATTTAAAGCGTGGCTATTTATCTGAAATTTATTCCAACGGTGTATTAGTAGAAAATTTATTCCGGCTCGTAATTCACTATCCGAGGCTTTCCTGTTTGCAATAAATCTCGGCATCGTTGAAACGTTAATCGAACAAGTCGTCCCTCTAAACGACGACTCGGCTCACTTTCGAGTTACACGATTTATTCGCGGTAATGTTTGATTCTCACTGGCGTTCAAGGCGACGCAGTTACTCGTATATTGATGGACAATTATTTCAACGCTGATGATGTTTTAGAGAGAAGGAGTGTATGTAGTTCACGTGAAATCAAAGGGAATTTAAGTCATCACCTTGCCAGTTTCAAACTTGTTAAAAAAGTACAGTAGATCAAAAATTTCCTACCGTTACCTACTTGATCACAAACTGGCTATCATAAATGAATTCTTATCTCCGGAAACATGAATCGTATTGAACTCTTCTTTTTTCTTATTCTCATTGGGAAGGATCAGTCTTTCTAAATAATTTATTGTTCAGCCCCAATAAGTCACTTTTTCAGCGTAAACAAATAAAAGTTGCTGTTTACTATCCAACTTTTGAGTTCTTGATATGACAACATTATAATATTTTCTCTGGAGCATGATTATATCTTGGACATCGCGTTCCTTGGTCACTAATGGGAACGAAACTTAACGAAGCCAAGAAAAAAGAATTTTTGCGGCGCCGTGACAAACAACAGTGTCGCACAGTTCAACGACTTATCGCGGGCGTCACATCGGGGCAACGACGCGGCTTACGGGCTCGTGTAACTCGATCGCTTCCGCGCTCGTTAACGATCGATCATTCTAAATAATTAGAGTGAAAGAAAGGAGAGACGAAGAACCGTCGATCCCGGAGTGTTTTTACACGAATAAAAGCGATTGCACTTCTTTTGTACAGTGCAATCTTCACACTGAATAGATGTTCTCGACTTCTTCTCATCAGACGCAAAATTAATACTGACAAGATTGATCAACAGATGTTTACAATATCTATAAAAGTAAAGAATGCAAAGTATGATTCATGATTTGTTTTTTTTACCCTGCAAAAGTACTTCTTGGGGCTGGATAATAATCTTCAGATAAACCATGTATTCGAAGGGAACCTAATTGAATAGTGTCTCTATAATCACAATTTCTTACTGACTAGCTCGAGATCGTGTTACCCCAATTTTATTTTATTTTCTACCAGTAGATATTCCAACAAAGAATGTAACGATGTCATCAGACGTTGTCGCTGTCCAGTGATTGGTCGCCAGCTTTCATTTCGCGTGTTACGGATTCGCGATAAGCCGTTACACCGAAAGAACGAATAACGCGAGGCAATATTCCGCTCGCGAGCGGGCGATCGGTTATTCAAAACATCAGATCCCGAAGTTCCATTATAGGTTACGGTACATGCATATCGCCATATCTTACAACCTCAATACAGGGCGTAACACTTGTTTCTGACGGTTTTACGAGCCTCCTCGTATTCTATAACTATATATATGTATATATCAGATGCTACACGAGGCCGACCTCGCATCCTTGAAACGTTCGGTACACGGAAAACAGAGACGTGCTCTTCCCACTTGGACGGTACCGAACTTTGCCATCGTATATTTATGCGATACAAATTCACCGGGGACCAGGTTTGCGAATCGTGGCGCGCCTCGTGTACGAATTTAAAAGAGCCATCGACCAATCGCGAGGCTTGTCCCTCGAAATCCACGACGATCGCGAACCATCTGGACTCAATGCAACCTTGTATGCATTCCTTCAATTTTGTACACAGGGTGTCTCGTTACTGACGGTACGATCGAGTAGGTGGTGATTCTACGTAAAAAATTGAATCGAAAATGAAAAACACAATTTTTCTATATGACGCTTTATTTAAAAAAAAAAAAAAGAAATGAGTTTGATAATTTGTCGAGTAGGTGTGTACTTGGTTTAGCTTCGGTTCTTGAATTTACAATATGTAAATTGTACATCTGAAGTTTCGTAAACTCGTAGGTCTGACAATGGACAGACCTATTCTACTTGCTCGAAGTGACCACCGGCGTCGAACCATGTTTATTTAACACAGACGGCACCGTATCACGCGAATGCAAGTTTAATCTATCGCATACCGTTCTAATGCCAACTGTAACGTGGCCAGATTAAAGTTGTACCGCGACTAATTACTTCTAACCCTTTTAGAGGCTATACAGCGGGATTGTTTAGAGTCCCGTCGACCCAGCGCGCGAAGGCGTTCTTGCTTCCTCGAGTACATAGCTATTTGTATACGGGTCCGAGAACTTCCTACATGGGACGACGCGGTCGGAATAACTAGGAGTTTCGAACGAATCCCGGACGCTCGGTGCATGAATCCCCACGCGAAGGGAAACGGGTAGGGACGGAGGAAGGCTAAACGACGATAGCGTACGACTAACTGATGCAAACCGCAATTGAATGCAACGAATGACGGAGTCTTTCGCCCCGGTGTCATCAGGTTTGGACACAGTACTCCCTAGTAATGTTACGAGTAGAAATTCTTTGCGTAAAAACGAGCAAAAAGTACGTACATTAATTTATTAAACTGATTGAGTTTCCCAAATCATCCCCCGATTCGTTGTAGTCTCACAGTGCTACTCAAAAATTGTGCTCGATTAAGTGTATGGAAGTTTTTCAGAAGTTTCGTTAAATTGGGAGTATTCTTACATCTTAGTTGTATTTTTATACCTACTTTAATATCGATGTACACGACTTACATCGATGGCTATTGGAGGCTGTCTGGTCAGTGAGAGTTTCCAGACGTCTGTAGAGGATTAACTTGGATTACTCTATGTGCAGGATATCGGCGAGAACACTCACCACCTTGCGGCCATCACGATGCCAGGAACGTGCTTGATGACCGATGCGGTCAGGATCGTCGACAGTTAGTGATGAGGAGGAGCAAGTTGTCGGCGTGCCGATGGCTCAGGTCACCAGTAACATGCCAGTTCTCGATCACAGACCAGACCCAGGTCCTCTTCGAGGACTTCTCATCGGCGTTTTCGTTCTGTTGTACCTGCCACGGTGTCACTGCTATGGCTCAGGTAAGGATAAGTTTCGACCTCCAAAAGTTTGCACTTTATTTTTACGCCATATACTTCCCCCGAAGTTGATTCCTACACTTATAGTCAAATCGAATCCAATAACCTGAATCAAAACTGCTTTGTGGTACAATTGAAATGTAACATACTCCAGGTTAACAAACAAAATGAACAAATCAACAAAATGTTCAGGAATCATCGTAGGTTTGATATTTAGGTACTCTGATCCTTTGAAATTTGTTGCGGCTTGCACTTGGGCTAATATAATTTTAATTACTCTAGTCTCCCCTGAAGTCAAACAAATTCCAAGAGAGTGAAATATAAGAGCTTCAACCTCTACAACAGCGAACACAAAGGCTAGGCATACCATCACTTCCGGAAGTTCGTAAAGAAAAGAGGGTCGATAGACCTTATTATACGTGGTTGAAAAATCCGGCAATATCCGTTGCTTAAATTAATTTAGCGACGGTCAGTAAAATTCTTTCGGTACCAGTGGCGCCATTGGCACTGCAATGAGATCAGCTGATTACGGTTTATAGACTTCATTCGAATAGTTTAGCGTGAGAGCGATATGGTCAGCTGAGCACGCGGGTTGGTTATCTGGAAGGGGTTGCACCGCTGCTGTTAACAGCTCATTATTACGTCAACTATAAAACTCCAACCCTAAAACTACGGTTTTTCTGTAGGGAAATCCTCGACGAACACTCCAACAATTTTCGTATTTTCAAAGACTTAAATGCATTTATTTAAGAGCGAGATAAATTCAAAAGCAGTAAATTGATGATTGAAGCTTCTTTAATTTCGTGTGAACCGTATCATAGTTCACTTTTGCCAAAATCCCAGACATGGAGCGCAAGAAGTGATCGATTTGGCGTGGAATGACCCGCCGGACAGAATCAATATCGCAGACCCAACAGCGCAGCGACACATTCAATCCGTCGACGCCGAAACAAACCGTACAGTCGCTCGTCCGTTGGAAAAAATGGCGAGGAGGTCACGTGGGGATGAAAGATTCACCCATAAGTTACTCATTTGGGAATCGTTCAGCGGCAGGTGCCACGAGTTAGGGTACTTCGACTGGCTGCGAAGACGAACGTCACGTTTATTCTCTACACAAGACTTTCATACATGATATCAAACATACCAGGTCGTTTTTAGATTAATTTCCACGATAGAAATGATTATACTTATTAAAATTCACGTAACTATTGTAGTGGTTTAATTGAATTAAATTTATCGAGCCCAAATTCATTTGAGTGTGAGAAATATTCTTTCATATCAGAAAGAATGTGAAACTGAAATGGAATCTAGTCCACGAATGAATCTAAAATTTGTATTCCTTATTTTCCGGAGCTCAGCTTGCGAAGAATCCGCGAGGCTATACGCTTCCTTCCAATGCCAAAAGGTTCCCCAAACCCCAGTGTAGTCTGTCGCGGGAAACGTATAACCGGCGTCGTCTAACTCACGGTTCACGCGGCTCATTTTGTCGGATAACGGGGGCGTAAGACGCGAGACGAAGGAAAAATATCGTTGCATTTGCACGGGCCGCTATTCCATGAAAATGAATTTACTTTAGCTTTGTCTTTCCCGTTGCCTCCCAGCCGTAATATTGCCGGATGCTAAAGCGGGTAAAAATTATTCCGAAACTTTTTTTGCCCCCTTTTGTTCTCGTGTGTGAACGCATATACACACGCACAGGTACACACGTGGGAATACACAAGAGGGCGAGGAAGGTACACGTCGAGTCGTGTGCACCGCCTCCAGGGATTCCGCGCGGATTTCTCTTCCCTTGATACGATCCGAGCACAACGTCGAGACGCAATACGCGCCGTGGCGTAGCCTCCGAAACTCGAGCTGTAAAATTTAAATTTTTCTGTTCTGCACGCGACGGCGAGATGCAAACACGACCGAGGGGGTGGCGCCATCCCCCTAGTAATATACAATTATGATTGTGTCGCGCGCGAGCTCGAACTGGTGCAACGATTCCAGCGGTAGCTTTGGCACGTGTGAGAATTTTATTGACTTTGCGCATCTGCTCCCTTTTGGCAGAGGGGAGAATCGATGCTGAATTGAACGTACGCGAAGGCAAAGGGGTGCGAGCATGTTTTAAGTGGCCTCTTTGAGGGGTGGATCTGAGAATTCTAGAAAGGGGGTAATTTATGGAAATGTTTAATTGTGGACTAAATCATTAAGGTACTTTAAATTTGGATAAATGAACGTGTTATTGAGCTCTGAAACTACTGATCCGATGAAAAAGTTTGTTTATTAGGACACTAAAAGTTGTAGGACTCATAAAGAAAAATAATTTATTTAAAAGGTTGAGATAAATTAACCCTAGCATTGAATACTAGAAAGTAAATCGTTATTTATTCGAGCAGTTGTTCTATGCTTTGAAAAGGACCAGTGGATCCTTAGAGGACCAGTATAATTGGCGCACCAAATGCAAAATGTCCTCGAATGAGAACTCGACAAAGATGGTGTATCGTTATTTATTTTCCCGAGTAAAGGAAGTCGCCGCAACGGCGTGGATTCTACACACTCGGCGTCGCGGGGCTATTGTACGACCGCAAATGAAATGTCAGCGACACGATGAATTAACAATACTATCTAATAACTGCTCAGCTGCAGACGAACGGGCAAACGCCATTGTGCCGATCCGTTCTCTCGTGCAGCTCCGCCGTAGCCCCTTGTTGTTTCCCGTTCAGCCGTTATGCTTTTTACGCATATTAATTATCGCCAACGATATTCGCCAAGTAGCTCGTTCTTCTCCATTTTTCTACGCGTCAGGAGTGAACGGCACCCTTCTTCGAAATTAATGTGGCTCGATTAACCGGGATCGTTCCCGAGATGGACGAAAAATAATTCGTCCGCCTTTCAGCCAACTTTAATTAACGCTGAATAGAATTCACGCGAAGAACGAGCTTTTCTTTTCGATCGGTGGGGTTCTTTTTTTTATATTCATGAGCCAATGGGCCGCATTACAGAGCTGGATGGAAAGGAAAATCGCTCCAGGGAGCGGTCCTTCAAATTGCAAATTGATCCCAACTACGAGAAACGTAACCAGTGTTTCGTCGTTGCGTGGTATTTATTTTATCGGAGGGCGGGCACTCTTTTCGCCCAGGCTTGTTTAATTAATCCGCCTGAACTGAAAAGAACGGTCTCCGTCGAACACGGAGCGGGCATACTCGGCCATAGAATGAATTCTATTGAAACGAGACCGCAATTATAGGCGAATTAACACGTTCACCGCCGCCGGGAGCTTTTTTCGTGGACTTTAATATTAGGCGGTACGGGTCAAATACGCCCTGTACTGAACTTTCATAGCAGGTACGGAACGAATGTGTCCCGTAGACTTTTTAATTGCACCCTGCACTGCATTTTCGTGTACGGGCAGAACTTGGGAAAGTTTTGTTATTCGTACTCTGTGCTGTACTATTTAAAATTTTTAATTCTAAAGTCTCCCGTATTATTTTTTATATTTCATAGATATATAATTATTCCAATAAACTTTCTTTTTTCTTTTTTCGAACCTGTGGAATTTTTATTATTCGTTTGAAAAACGAGAAACCTGTTAATGAACCTGACGTATGTATATATAAAATTGAGAACAACTGCCTTTACGCTGGCAAAAAGTGTTAGAAAATGATCGAAATTATTTTGTTGATTAGTATTTAAGATTTCTTTAATAAATAAACGTTGATAAAATTTTGATTACTTTTCGGTCCCCCTAATATTAAACGAACGAGTAGCATTCATAATAATAATAATTCGAACATTCGCAAATTAAATGTTACTCTACTTACTTACTTTGTTTTATTAATTTTTGTCACGCGTTCGCGGAAGGGTAGGTACGCCATCGCCGCTGTAGACCTTTCAGTCATGCTCCGTTCGTTTATAGCTAGCAGTACCGGAAAAGTAGGCCCATAAACTTTATTTTGACGGAGTTATACTTCAGATGCAGATATCGTCTTTGCACGTAACGAACGCTGAATGAAATATGGCTCGCACGGAACGAAGGTACGATAGGGAGCATGTAATGTATGTCCCATACCGTATATGTATCGATACTTTATGTTCACATTTATAAAAACGCTCAATTTGTCAACTTAGCAAATGAAGTGTATCCATTAACGCGCAACTGGTTTCTTCTTTCTTTTGGTATGATCTAAAAGGGATTGAAAAGTATTTAATGAATAAGTCTAGATGATTGTTTTAGTCTAGTTCGCAATTGAATTTGTTTCCAAAATTTGAGCCCGAGGTGGCCAACGTCCACGAAATTTTGCCCGTGCTTCAATCGATGGGAACGAACATGATCTCGATCGTGTAACAGTCCACTCGAACCTTCCATTATGCGCATGTCGCGTGCGAGAGTATTACGTCTGAAATATCACGGTACGTCAGCTTGACGTATTACTTCAGAACATGACATCGACCTCCAAGTTCGCGATAATAATTCATGTCGGTGAGTGAAAATACAATATTTTCGTCGCTAGGAAATCGAGGCAGCTAGACACGAAACAATAAGTCGACAACTTGAAAACTCGAAGTCGAAAGGCAGCATAGAGCAAATAGATTTGAACCAACGGGTACGCAAACTTTCATCGAAATCAGGTTTCGACATTCCCCCAGTGTTCCCCTTGTAAACTAGATCATGTTTAGAGACGGAACTTTAATTGAAAAGTGAACCTACAAGCCATAAGGGAGCGTCGCAACAAATCCCACATTCCCCAAGGCTTGATTTACGCAAACTCAGGAGCGGTTTATCAACGAATCCCTGTTTCGAAGCTTCCACCTTCTCCAATGAGTTCGATTTCCATGCAGTTTTCGGCCTCGCGCGACACCTGTGCAACGCCCGACGCGGATCCTTGAATTGTGCGGTTCGTCCATGTGTCGCGAGTTCGATAATTACTGCACGGTTCATCTCAGCCACAGTTTGCCCCAGTAATGGATGCTGCATAAAGAGGCACCAGTCGCTATTCTGCAAAGCGGGGATCGAAGTTGTGCCGCAGTCAGGATGGCGACAGTTCTAAGGATTGAATTGCAAAGAGAACTAGGCCGTACCTATCTGACAAAGTACGGTCTGCAACCGTAGACGGGCGTGCACATTGGCAAGCAGGAACAATGGCGAACGTGTCGCGCGGCAAATGTTTTATTCCAGTGAGCAATTATGTCAGTGTACTTAGAGTTTCCACGCGACTCACCGACGCAGCCGGTAGGCAACTTCTGCGTCTGTGAGACACGTCGCACCGCCGGATCCGCTGCATATCGAATTTGCCTAGTTTGACGATACTTCTTTTCCCAATTATGAGTTGGGTAGGTGGCCGTGGATAAGACGAAGCGTAAGTAGGGTTTGATTAATCGAGAAGTTCGGCATATGAATGATTTGAAATTTATATCTATCCTTTAGGGGATGAATTCATTCCATTATTACTTTGTAATGATCACAACGTTATTTAATCGACTGTAACTTTAGAAATGTTTCAAATTTGGAAGCATCCTCTTAACTACGAATATGTTAACGAAGAGAACTTAAAATATCGATATCGAGAATAGGTTCATTCACATCGGTTTTCTTATAATGAAATTCAAGTAAGGAGGAATTGTCAGCCTGAAAGCGGACTTAATGTACAGACCGTCGATGAAACTTCCCCGCTTCATTGTTCTCGTTGGACGTCAGCGTTAATCGAAGGGATTTGTTTCGATTGTGTTTTGGGCATAATTGTTGACAATGAGAAACAGCAAACACTCTCTCAGAATTGTTGTAAACAGAACACGACGAATGTTGCGCGCACTTCTGTCGACTGCCTTGCGGTATCGATTTTCATCTCTGCTCGACGGTGTTTAATCGCCCGCGTAAGTCTTGTAAATCGAGACCCAGCGTTTCCTTTTTCTCCTTTTCGCAATTTCTTATCAAAGTAGCGATTTTTCAGAGGGAGGTTTATTTCATTTACTCCATGGGGTCGAAGTAATTGCCTTGAACGACCAACATTAAACGTGTCGATCTTATTACGCAGGCTGCCTTTTGAAGTCAACGCCTGGTATCGAAGGAAACACTTTTAAACTCTTATTTATATAAATTAATACTGTGTTCAAATGCTAAGTATCGCTTATTCTGAAGTCTTCTCTGTTCCAATAAAATTCTGTAATCCTGTCACGTGGCACCCTCAGCTCACACATTTTAATCTGAATCGTTGATGCAAACCACGGCAGATATGAATTGTTTATGGCATTCAAGAGCAGCGTTTCGGTGAACGATGCAAAAAGTGTAATTGCCTGACGCGGCGTACGGTAATAATATCCAGAAGCTTTGCCGCTAACAAGCCAAGTCCAACAAGGCTGCAGGAAACGCAAGCAAGCACATTATACGTTTTAAAGGTAGACAAGTTCGCCGACCAGAACCTAGGACGAGAATTATGATTCATGCACGAAGTCGGAAAACCAGTCTGATCTTCATACGCCGGGAAGACAATTCGTATACAAAACACAACGGGGTGGCGTTGAGGAGAGGTTTGCGGAATTGAGGGACGTAAGAAGCGCGAGCCAAAGTTTCATCCGTTCTCGCGCTGACTCGCTAACACAAATGGAAACTAACTGTACCGTTATTAGTACTCGTGACAGCCGAAGTAGACTACAAACTCGCGCCACTACTAATTTCGCGCGACCTACATTTTCTATTTCCAAAATTCGCAATGTCAACAACTTTGCTCCACTCTATAGATCAGGACAATTGTTCTCGGCCGCTATAGCGCGATCATTACTGGAACGCAACTAGCTTTTCGTTAATTCTAAGAGGGACCTGTTTCGACAAGTTTTGATTACTCGGGAAAATTGAAGAATAGTTTCGAAAAGTTTTATCTCAGATAGAAGCCGAGGATAAATGATTCAAGTTCTATAAAAGTGTCAAATGAACCCAGAAATCACAATGGCTAGGAATTTCATTTGTGACTAACCAATTTTTATCAAATCAACAAACATTGTCAACTATTGACAGACAGTAAATCTACCAAAGGAAATTGTATAATCGAGAAAATAAATATTCATTTTCGAAAGCAACCATAATTCTCAGATTTCATCGAATAGAGTGCAAGGACTTTCAATACATCGAGGGCACGTGCAAGTTTTGGAACATCTCCCGCGTTCTGCGATGGATATGAACTTTAAAAGCACTTAAAGTGACGGATTTATGAGAATTCCGTGAAACGTCTCACCCCGAGATGTCATCGAACGAAGATGTTGGCGCAATCTAACGGACAAAGTTTGCCCTTATAATGGAGGACGGCTGAAACCTAGGGGACAGTTACAAACACAAGCAAAGTTTTGTCCGTTATAATGCCACTTCGCGAAGGCCATAGCTGGCACGTTAGGTCTCCCTTCCTCCTTCGCTGGCTGGCTAATCCCGCGTCCGCTGCATTCTGCAGTTTTGAAACTTTCCAGCGTAACTGCAGTGTCGTAGCTTAAGTGTAGCTGCGTTGGCCTGTATCGCGGTCCACGCTGTGTCGGTATGGATTCGACAATTTATTACACCCGGTTATCCGCATGGTATACGCATTCGCCGTTATATCGAAGAACTGGATGCTCGTAAATGAGAAGCTTGTAGCAATCTTTCAAAGCCGAAAGAGGGTAAAATTCGTGGTGACCAGGGTTAAAGGAATTCATCTTTTAAGAAAATTGGAAAGAAGAATCTTTTGTGATGGTTTTCTGGAGAAAACGGGATCTTTGGTTCTAAGCTGTTGGCGGAGTTCGGCTAATATAGTCTATTATCTCAGGAGTAATTAAACGTGGTCGTAAAGAATGACTAGAATCAATTTCTGTTTGAATTGATATTTATTACATCTTTAGACACAGATTACTAGGATATAATAATTTTGTCACTCAGAATACTTGTTCTTAATTTTTATAGAATAACAAATGCACCAACACTGGTCGCATCGAGTATGTAATTTATTATTTAAAGCTCCAGGACTGTGACCCAAAGTCACTGTTACGCCGAGGGGTGGTGGTACATTGAGGAGCAGACATTTTAAATAATCAACACGTCTTTTATAAAAGGAACAAGAACTCAGAACGTTTATTAATAATAACAATAACTCAATCGGTAAACACGTCTGTACGATAGCAAGTCTGGCGACGTTCTGCCCAATCAAAAGTTGCCGGTTCTTTTGATAACCAGAACATCCCGACGATCCGCTTCCGCTCGCTCTTCAGAACGCACTTCAGATCGTCGCAGCATCTTCACGCTGCCGCGACGATGCAACTTCGTAATATTGCGGCATCTTTATGCCGCCGCAACAATACATACGTCAGATTCATTAACGTATTTCAATATCAGAAATGGTTCCTGGATAAAAGAATGATCATCAATGTACAAACTAAATATCAAAAATAAAAATCCATCGGAATTAAATCTGGGAGACGAGCAGGTCAACCGATACATCCCTGGCACGGCCTTTCAATCTGTTAAAAAATCGATCGTTCAAAAACTGTCTGGTTATTCCGAGTGAAACGTGACGGTGCACCGTCATGTATGAACCACATGCGAAGTACATCTGATGGAACTTTCTCCAATATCTCGTGCAATTGATTACTCAAGGAACTGACATAAGATTGACCTGTTATTCCCCTATCGAGGAAAGTAGGTCGAGTTATATATTCTCACCATTCATCCCTGTCCATTCATTCATGAAATAAAGAAAAATTTATTCAAGTTACTTACTCGTCTGTCTATGCAGTAATATTCTTAACGAACAATACCATATTAACAACTGTATACATTTGTTCCTATTTAATTTAAGTGGATTAAAGTACCGAAAATTTAGCGCTAAATTCTGTAATGCAGACGAAAAATTCAGTAGAATCAGCCATTACAGGTCAGACAGTGATTAGAAATTTCCGTGGTACAAAAAAAAAAACGGTTATAACTCGAGAACAAGATGAAACAGGGCACATGTGTATAGGAACATTTTTCATCGTTATCGTGTCCCCAATTCACCGCCATAGTGGATCCACCGTGTTGCGATACACCTCGCATAAGGAACCGAAACAATAACTCGAGCGCAAACGAAGAATTAGTGCGACGCGCAATATTTATCACCGCTTACGGTTTTGTTTTACTTCTATCGGTATTTTCCTGCTCGTTCGTTTGCCGTGGTCATCGCTGCGGCGGTAAACTTTTACGACGGGAAGAGAATGAGAAGGAAAAGTTCGATTGTAGTCCTCGCCGTGGACCTCGATTGGGTCCCTTGTGTGTAACGTCGAGAAACGAAGTCACGTGCCGGTGACGACTTCTGTTTCCGTGGATTCCGCTGGAGAATTTTCACGTGATCGTGGCAGTACGTACCGTTACGAGCCATGCAGCGGTATATTTTGCGGGAACGTTATAGTTTCCAACTCGAAATGAATTTGAAATTCCGCGAGCGTACGGAATCGAGTAAATGAAACAGGTTATTGAAGAGGGCTAGTAAAATCGATGCGATCGGTCGAGAATCGGGGAACTTTCGGACGTCGACGTTCGACTGGCTTTCTGAAATGTCGTGAAAGGCGTCAGTATAATATAATACTAATAATATATGTACGTTCGGTTGGAAAAGTGCCTGGCCATTAAGCATGTTCCTATATATTTCAATCAACACTTTACCTCTCTTACGTCTCTACTAATCGTTTCTTTACCATGATAAGCAACACTTTCTTATTTATTATTGAGATAGTACGATCTCGTTGTATGCTCCCATTAATGGATACAATAAATTTTGTATAGTACCAATGTTATGAAACTGAGCAATATTATTAAATTTAAGTACACATACGTCCAAACGCTACCGGTCGGTAAAGTGTTAATAATAATAGTAAATAGACTTCTGTGGAAGTCAAAGTCCAGCAGAAATTTCCAAGTACGAAAATTATTCTCAGTTCCTCATTTATATGGCGTTTAATTTTCGCGTGGCTTATCCCTCCGTTTAAATTTAAAGCGTGGACTATGACAAAGAGTAGATGGATCGTGGGTCTTGCCTAATACCGCTTTGAATCCTTTCAGGACAATGTACCGCGGCGCTGGGTATGGAGAATGGCGAAATCCCCGATGAAGACATATCGGCCAGTTCTATGTACGATCCCAGTCTTGGGCCGAAACATGCCAGGTAAGTGAACAATGATATCGCGAAATGCTCGATTGCAGCCGAGCCAGTCGGCCATTTCGGTTCAGTGTCGGTGTTTACGGTCTGGTGGTCTATGTACCGAATGATTGCGCTCGATTGCAGTTTTACGCATGCCGACTAGAATGCTGGAGATTAATTCTAACTCGAGAAAATCGAATAAATTGATGCCCATTAGTAGAAATTATTACAGTTAATATAATTGTTTTCCAAGTTAAATATAATTTTATCTGTGTGACTTACGGAAATAAATTCTAATATACAGTCAATCCCATAAATATTTGTGCCCTCTATGTCTATCGAAGAAGTTTGACTAAATTGAATAATAGTTTTGAAATTACCAAATGAATTTTTCATTGCAAACATATATATGAATAAACTTAACATATTTATACGAACGTACACTTGGTAACATCGAACCTACCATTTAATTTAAATAAATTTCTTCAATAAACATAGAGAGTACGAATATTTATGAAACTGGCTATAAATCAACTACCATGAAGATAGTAAAACAAGCTTCGTTAAAATTTGGGTATTAATCGGTTTCTTAATACTTCCGTGTCCCTAACGATGGAATTAAAAAACGATTCTTTTTTTTCGTCCCTGTAATAGATTCCCGTGGCAATAAAATTTCGATTAACCGCGGGTCTCGTCGAAGAGTTTATTTGGTACGGTTTAATAGAGTGCATCGCCGAAAGCGTTTAACTTGGTACGTAAACGCAATCGTCGGTGTGCCCCGTCCGTGAAAATAAATCTTGGCGTTAGGGAGGGTTAAGCTCGATAATTCGACGTTCGCGGCGGGTGGTTAAGCTCTCTAATCGCGTCGAAATTCTTTCTATTTCGCAATCTGGGTCGCGTGACGCGAACGAACGTTTCACCACCATCGCGGCCGGTATTAGCGAGTCCACTAGGTGGTTCAGTTTATTTCTTATTACAACGGCGAGATTAAAATCTCCAAGCTGCCCCGGGGGTCTCTCTCGCGTCCCTTGCCGTGCCTCGGCTCGCATTAAAATTTTAAATGGCACACGGCCTGGAAAGCACGCTTGTAAAATTCTGTTATCGAGAGCTAGAACGAATATCAGATATCGGGCCGCGGATGTAAAAGAACAAAAACGCAGCTTGTAAACTGCTAATATCAAATTAATCGCGTCGACGATAAACTCCCGAGGAGTCATGAAGAAACAACCCTTAGGTCTTAGTTAGCTCAAAGTGAACGACACACTGGTTATGAAAGGAAGATGTATATTTTTCATGCAGTGTGTGCATGTTTACTCTAGCGATTGAAAATTACTGTTCATAAAACATTTTTCATATTACAAATTAATTTATTTCGTTAGCCTCTTTAAACGTGAATTACTTTCTTTGCACGTACTAATGTAATTTAATTTTTAGGGTAAACTAGGGTTAAAATTAGTATGGAAAAAATAACAAAAAAATCCTGATAGTGTAGTTTTCCAGGAAAACTGGTCTTTCTTCATATGAACAAATAAGGACATTCACCCTAAAGGATAGTGTCGGTAATTTTTAAATTTTGTGTCCTTAATTGTGGACGCCAGATCTGAAAGGGTTAAGTAGCCCATTTAAGTATAGAATTAATTTCGTGAAAGCGACTTGCAAATAGCGACTGAAAAGTCGATTTTCGAACAGAATGGAGCAATGCAACTACAAGGTGTAATCGAATCCGAGCGATGCTTGTAAAATTCCAATGTCGACAGCTGGAACGACTATCAAACACCCAACGACGGACAGGAAGGAACAAAAACGCAGCTCGCGAGCAGCTAATATCGAATTAATGGCGATAACGTCGACGATAAACTCCCCAACGAGCGATGGCGAGAAAAAGATGTTTCACGACGCGTGCAGCCACGTTCTGGAGAAAAATCGCGAGGCCAGATTAACCTCGATGCACTCCGGGAATCGAGTGTCTACCGTTTGTCAAAAAGAGCAGTCGTCTTCCCGACGTTTTTACTGGCGATATTGCGATCTTGATTCGTTGGGAACGCCGGACGCCTGACAGCCAAATCGATTTGGCGCATTTACGAACCGAGGCAATTTATGACGGTCGCTCGTAACGCGCCACCGGAAATCACCGGCTGATATCTGTTAATAATGCGTTTCGATATCCGCGTTTCGTGACGGGAGAATCATAATGAAAGCATCTGTTTTCTATACTCGTTTTGTTATTTTCTAATTTTTTGTTTAGTGATCTTTCTTTTTTCGAGGGAAACATGAACGAAACAACAGCGAGAAACAGCTAAAGCGTCATCGTCCCAAGAAGTAACGACGTCAACACGACGTTATCGTACGATATGAAAGAGGTGACTCCTTTAATGATGGATAGGTCTTCCGAAAAGATATAGTCCTAATCGAAATGGAGAGATGAGGAATGGATGTATTTTTAAAAAATATGTTTTATGGAATCAGCTCTTGAAGACAAGTAGTGCTAAATTTCGGCTAAGCAGGGGTTTACAGAACGTAAAACAAGGCTTGAATTTTCAGCTTTTACTGGAAGCTTAATACTCGTAGAATGGTTGAAATTAAAATAAACATTCTGTTATTTAATATTCATTTATGATACGAGCAGTGAAACAGATTCAGATAAACATTCGAGGCACACCCTGTGTGCAATCGTACGCGAGTCCGGTTCGATGGAACGAGGGTTGTAATCGAGGGAACGAGTGGATGTCGGTGGCGTCGGCGGTGGGCGGTTTGGGGGTGGGTGAACTCGACCCCTACAAATTACCTCCAATTTCGTGTAAATTCCTCGTTCCTGCGTCAGCATAATACCTGTATTAGGACGCCCAGCTCCGGCTCTTAGGCGGCAATAAATCTGTATTAGGGCGAGGCGTTGCTTCTCCTGGTAAAAGGGGTACAACCGAGCGGAGCTCGGCTAATTTTTCACCACCACGTCTCGTTCGCGGCGGCGTCTGGCAAGATTGCCCTAAATACGACTGAGGGCAGCTTAGAAATAATCCACCGTCCCGATATCCTGGCCTCGTTCGGCTTCGATCGCGAATAATCGGGACTCGTCTACCCTTCGTCGCTCCTAATTCTGCCCTCTCCGTCGGCGGATTTCGCGCGACGGCGAATTAGTCGTTCGCGGTCGTTAATTAGGCCGCGACCGGTGCTTCGAATTGTTCCTGGCGGCGTTAATCTTCGCGTTGAATTCCACGAATTAAATATGGAGTAAGCTGATCCTTTCGTGCTCGCCTCTAGAAACCCTAAAGGTTGGTAGGAAGACATACAGGTAATAAACAGATAGATTAATAGCAAAAATAAATAATTGCACGCTACACAAAGTTATTGTTGCTAATTACTCTAACTATTATATTCTGCAACTGTTAATACTAACAAGACAGGAGTAAGGATAAGAATGGCACCAGAATAAAACTGACACGAGAATAAGAAATAGTACTAGGAATGAAAGAGTACAGCATTGGACTGGTCGAGTTCTTTTTCTTGTTAGCGGAAACCGTGTCCGCAGGGACGAAGCTTGCGACCTTTCTCGTTGAAGGGAACAAAATTGTGAACCTTGGGACGACCTGAATATTCGTTTCCGGTGGGCGAGAGTTCAGCGACTCTGGTTTCGTTCATCGCGATACACGCGTTATCACGCAGCGATTCTCGCTATGCCGGAACGTGTCACGCCAACGAACGATTATAATTATAGATGGAAGATACTTTTCCATTACGGGGTTAGCTCTGTTATTAGGGTCTTCGTGGTTTGTGAAAGATATAGTTACGTTGCGGATTAATTTGTAAATAGGGTAATAGAGGTAATCGTCGATGCTCGTCCGTCTCAACACAAGCGTTATCCATTACAATGCTTCCAATCTTGAATACAAACTTTGAAACTCAACATTTACAAGTTTGGAGCTTTACAGGAGTACCATAAATTTCTTGTAAAACAAAAACTTTGAGGAAACTGAGAACTTCGACAAAGTAAATATAATACGAATTGATCCTGCCGTGATTTCGGTATATTCCTCCCGAGGTCACCGAGAAAATCAGTGTTTCAATTCCCACGGGTTCGTAGTGTTTCAATTTCGTCCCAGAAAGCGGTCCATTCATTTGTCGAAGGGGCAATGTATTTAAACTCATCAGAGAACGAAAGTTACATTCGCACAGTTTCCTCGTCCTGCTGGTTGCGAAACAAATTGGGTGAGATTCGTTAAACGACGTCGTTCGCCGGGAATGCAAACGTGTCTCGAAGTTTCAGCGAAAGTAATCGACTCGATTTTCCAACGAGACACTTTCGTAGCGCCCCCGACGCAAATTCTGCGAAGCGGGTTGCGTCTGAAACTATAAGCAACCAGCGCTTCCTACGAACCTGGCTTTTGTCTTCCGTCGCGAACAATGTCGCGTTTCGTTCGGGGCGCTACAACTCTGACCTACATTCGGCTTTGTGCCGGGCATTCTCGATTTTCCAGCGTGAAATATGCACTACATTTCCATCGTATTGTTACCGCACAAAGGTCCGGGAGTTTGGAACCGACGGATTTGTAATCGGCTAAAAAAATTGTTTATCGAAAGAACGCGGGAGTGAAACAAAAAAATGCGAGTGTTTGCAGTCCACTCGGCGTGTATACGGCTTTATGCCGGTACACAGAGTCGACTGTTCGTTCGTCAACGTGATATCGCGGCCACGGAATTTCCACGTCAACGTCGACGGAACAATGTCGCGACTGAAATTGATTTAAACTTTACATAGGTACTCGTATATGTAGGCTATACTTTTATTTTCATATATATTTTCCATTTTCTAATTCAATTCTTCCAATACTCTGCTCATCCTACAGGTTGCTCTATGCCTCGCCATCTTTCCAAGCTCTACATGTTAAATCAGCATGGTTTTTTCCTTTTTTTTTAAGCAATGAATGGTGATAGTAGTACATCATGTAAGAGAAGGTGTTGCACCCGGGGTATAGTTAGCCATGGCGCCATCAAGTGTCGAGCCTGTGAGCTCAAAGTCCACTTACTGACATGCACGGGGTCGGAAAATGTGTTGTTAGCATCATGGGCTGGGGTTGAAACACGATTGTTCGATTGGAAATGAGGGTGGATGGGAAAATTTGCAAAAATTCATCATTATGACTGGAGGGGTAAGAGAGAAACGATGATCGAGTTGAGTGAAACTGGGTACGCGTTGAATCAACAGAGCGAGAACTTCGCAATAATATACTATTTCCTGTTTAGTCAAAACATGTCACTGATTTACTGTCCATTACTACTCCCAGTGGGGAAAATCATGGATCGATGTAAGGGTACCACGAGAGTGGATGGGCAACGGTATGCGCTCGGGAGTAGTTTTCGTTTTGGTGGCCGAGTTAGTGGCCATTCGTATCGCTTTAGAGCCGGCACGAAAAGGGGGTAGCACGGGGTGGTCAATCCGTGGAAGGCGATGGCGAAGCCAAGAGGGAGAAACGTACGATGAAAAGGCACCGAGGGAAAAACGAAGAAACTGACACGTAGCGGGACAAGGAGGGATGAAACCAAAAGGAGGGGAGGGAGGGTTGAAAGAAGATGAAAGAAAAAAAGAATAAGAGTGGAAGCTCGAAGCGTGACAGGCCAAAATCTTCGACGGGCGAGGGAGCACGGGGGTGAAAAGGCGGAATCACGCAGACATAAAACGTCCTACGCCGTTACGTGTGCTTTCAGCGGACGAAGCCAACGAAAAATGGTGGCCATATTCTCCCCCTGGCCTTCCAGCCAGGCTATCTTCCACTTTGTTACGATTCGAAAACCCCGGCTGGCTCTGGTCCCTCTCTCGTTCCAGTGATTTATGGACCGACAACTGCACCCCCCGGAACCCCTCCGCCACTCTTCGACCGATGCTTCTTGTATTTTTTATTTCCCCACGTTCGTATCGCTCCACCGCGACCAGGTACGTACCGCGGTCCCGCTGGCACGAGGAGTCTCGATACGTCATATTATGCCTCCAGGAAACCGTCGTCGAGGTTAACCCTTGGCTCGCGTGACGACGTACTCCGTCGCATAAATCTGGCGCGGTGGTGTGCGGGATCGTGTCCGTGTATCGATGCAAACCGCCGCGAGCGTTCTCAGCCTTCGAATTCGTCGAGTGTCCCGGGACCTGGGCCAAGAACGACCAATTCTTACGGAAACAGAATTTACGTGGGGTTTGCGGGAACCACGTCTGCCGAGGATCCACGTTGTCGCTGCTCGACAACGTTAACCCTCTTCTCAGGCTCGACGTGTAACAAGTATCTCTAACTCTGCTACAAGGAACATCGCTCAACCGAATCGCCAATTTTGCCGAAACTTGTCACGTGAGCGTTGAGAGGTGTCCGACGCTTATTTCTTTCGAGTAGTCGGGGGTTGTTTGTATACTTGCTTGTTGCAAATATGGCGTTGGATATTGCAAGCTTTCGATGAAATTCGTTTGTTCTCTTTGTATTACTGTTTCCTAAAAAATGCTAATATAGCCGAGTTTCTAGAACCCTCTTTCAGTCCTGCAATGGGCTTGGTGATTTCTACGGAAATAATTTGAAACAGTATAGGCGAGCTCGAGGAAGGCCTGTGCCAGCATGAAAATTGAAGTCATCGTCGTAGCGGTTTATAGTTTTCGATAAAATTTTATTTCAACTATGAAAGTTTGTCTCGATGATTCTTTGATGCTGGCTCCGAAAAGTAGACCAAAATTTCAGGTTTACGGGCACGCGAAACGAGAAAGACGTAATCGCGTGAAGAGAGCATAATTCTAAAGGGAGTTCTTTGTTCGGAGAGATCGCCAAGGATTTACAGTGGAAGTTACTTTTAATAAATTCTACTTGAACGTTCCGCAAGAATAGGTCGTCGGACAAATCTGATAAATGAACGTTCTACCGGCCATAAAGTCTGCCGTCGACTCCTCTTCTTAAAAGGAGCCTCGTTTTAACAGTCAAATTTGATTTTATATGCAAGAAGCAAATTCTTGGATTATGGGAGCAAAAATATTCTGGCATTTCGTACCACGTCCGCTGGGGCAGTGTTCCCCAACCGTATTTCACTCGTGATATATTTTTAAGCATCATTGGTCTCTCTAGCCCTCTTTTTTTTATGAATGATATTACTAACAATTGTAGTAATGAATAACGTAATGATGTTTGGGCTTCCTAATACTAAAACAAGATACCCCTAAATAATACATTTATATTTAGGATATTTTGATCCTGTAACCAAAGAATTTAGAAGCTTTTATGATAAACAAATAAATGAATTCTTATTAATTCAATTTAGATTCCGTTTCATTGGTCGTGCAACCGACTCGCGATTCTTCAGCTTCCGTTCCATAAAAGTAGAGTGCACGGACGTTATGCATCGAAGATCAATCGGTGACTGTTAACTTGGCCGACCCTTAAAAATCCTTTATCCACAAAAGCCACCACTCTCACCGTTTATCCCTAGGAGTCTCTTTGTTTCCTGGCTCCATTGCTGCATCCGGGACGAGTCGTTTCACCGCACGAGGGCCTCTTCATCCGATATGATTCGCTCCGAAAACTCGGTGAAATTCTTATCGTAATTGAGTCACTCGACACAGATCCGTAGGTTCGCGATTAAGTCTGTCCGCCGATGAAGGAAAATTGTTTGCAAATAATTCCCAATTATCTCCCCTCGTTTAAGATTAAAGGGGGCACCCTCGAAATGGTAAATATCGACCATTATTCAACCCTGTATTCCTCGGAAATTGACTTTAATGGATACATTCTTCACACGCGTTATTGTCTAATCAATTTTTCATCAAAATTTCATCAGGAAATCTTAATAAACGTGTGAGTTACCATTTTCTTCCGCCATGGACATCGATACAAGGAGACTATGTTTCATTTGAAGAAGGAATGCTCTGACAATGATAGGTTTCACAATTGTCTTAGCTACTTCAACTGTGACTATCTTAAGAACGGTTTGTTTGGAGATTTTTAGTCTCGACTATCACCTAAAGTCGGCCAGCTCGATCGTTCTTAAAGCGATCGTCGATAGCTGAGCCTGTCGAAACGTAGAGTGGCTTTAACGGCGAGAGCAGCTTTTTTCGACGTTCGAGTTCCTTTTGTTTCCCCGTGCCGCTTTTGAATCCGCCGTGGCTCATTCCATCGACAAAACCGTCCGTTTTTAACCGCACGAAATGATTCGTTCCGAAGAGGATGCAAAGAGCCGCCATTTCTGCTCGCGATAACATCCCGTCGCGCTTTAACCGCGACAGTTCGCCATTGTTGAATTAACATAGTCGTTAAAATGTAACTAGGTCGTCACACGTGATGTGTTGAACTTATGCCACGCGCTGGATCGAATCGATTTTATTCTGTTGGTCGGACATTTTCCGTTGAATTTTATTCGGTGTTGGAAACTTGAGATTATGATACTGTGATTTTTGGTACATACTGTTTTTATACCGAAGAAAAGTTATACCGAAGAAATATATACTCAGGTATACCCACTTTCTTCATACATGTAATAGAGGTTTTTTCAGTTTTCACAAATATTCCCGACTGAATAAATGTATTCCGTAAAAAAGCATCGAACTTTATATATTCCAGTCTATCCCTCCATTCGAGAGGAACAATGCGTACACGATCCACAATTGTGCAACAGTTCCTATTTACATTTTGGTCTCGTTATATTGCCTCAAATATTGACGTATACTTTGGAAACTGCATACAACGCGGACATAGAGTACGGGCTTCGCTTTGCGATACCGCGGAAAATTCCAGGACGACGAAAACTAACGATCACAGCATCCGATAGAACGATTTTTCCGATAGAACGACGACGTTACAACCTCGCATTTTTGGTATCTTTAATAATCCTACGGTGAATAGTATCGCGGCAGCTTTACTACGGGGTGGCGGCGTTCACTTTCCCATCCCTTGAGTTAGGATTGAAAATCAGGCGAGGAGAAAATTCCATCGACATATGGGGCGAATAGGAACACGAGCTATCGGTCTCCTGAGGTTGGTAAGTTTATGATCACCCAGTATAGGGATGGTCCTAGGGCACTCGACGCTTCCCTTTCACCAAAAATGATTGTCTTCTTACTTATTACTTACTCAAAGCCAAGCATTAATTTGCTTCTTGAAATTAAATAGTTAAACATTTCAAATAAATTAATGCTTGCTTCATAAATTCCAGAATTTCGACTTCTATTGTCGTTCAATCATTTTTTAAATTTTCCTGAAAATGTTTTCTGCTTCTATAGCTTCTCACAGATCGCCCGAAGGGTCCTAGCGCCCCTCGCACTTATGGTACGGATCGTCTCTGACTCCGAACATAAAGTTCGTATAAAGGCACGCCGCCCACGTACTTTTAGTTTTATTTAAGGTCACTCCCGTCCGTGGACGACGACTAGCCGTTATTGAATACCAATACTTACCATAAATCGTGGCGAGCGACGTCCGCGTTCTTCCCCGAGATTCTCCCGCAATTGAAAGAAGGAAATCGCCCATTTACGGTTTATTCTCATCCGGGGGAAACGTTTGCAAGTATAATGCACGAATAACGCGAACCGCTTTCGGAATTGACGATCGTTCCCGCGGTGATAGAAATTATGGCGGAAATTTTGGTGACGATAATGAACGTGGATTCAATATTCCGATAATGGTTGGAACGAGATGTAATCCTTTCACGTTCAATGCTGCGAAAGCGCTTTATCCACGGATGTTGCAAGGAAATAACAGGCAGTAAGATGAGTCCAACTAATGTCGACAGCACGCCAAATTTATTTCAGTGCTGTGACTTAATCTGGTCTGATGTTCATTGTAATATACTTGGCTCTTATATAAATATTAAATAACTTCTTTCAGTAATAAGTCCTGCGTATTTACGGTCGATATAAATTAATATTTATTCCTTAACCTCTTAAGGGACAAACTTGAAGTAAACTCTTTTTTTGCTTTAATGATTGTCACAATTTCTGTCGATTTACTGCATTCAATCATAACATCAATAAGTTCTGTATTTCATACCAAGCCTACGAGTCCTTACGTAAAATAAATAATATCGTCATTCTTCGTATTGTACGTACGAAACCTGTCTCCGGTTACCGTTTAGCATTTTATTATCAGTTATTTATCAAAGTAGTTCCCGTCTTTCGCGCGCTATACGCGAGAACGTAGTTTCCTCGAACGGTTTCCGGCGCGAGAGGAGCGTTGAGAACGACGCAGGCAAAAATGACATCGGCAGCTTTGTGTCGGTGATATTTTCTGATTTAAAGTAACGAGGGAAAACCGTATCAAGGTATCGAATTCCCACGGAGGAGTTCGACAGCCGATCTGCCTCGGGCCCGCGTTATTCCGTCGCGACGGCGAACGTAGAAGGACGCGGTGATAACGAAAATCTATTTCGTCGCTTCCGCGTTCCGCGTCGAGCGTGTGAACGGGCGTCTCTCCGCTCGTAGCCACACGTTTCTCGATTCCTCGAGTATCGACTCTATACGTTCGGGTATCGAGCCTTCCACGTTTCTCTTTATTTCGCTTCCTGTTCCCGCGAAACCATGGCCAACCGAGGCGAAATTCTCGTTAACGATAACGCGAAATTGTATTTGCAATCATCGCTGACGCGCCGCGTCTGCCTTATCGAGTTTCGCCCTACCCTTTCCCACGAGTTTTCGTGCTTGGGAATTTAGCGTTCTCGGGTATATCTCGACCCTGTGTACGTATTGAGCAGTGGCTTTCTCACCTTTTCCAACTTGTGGTGTTCAGGGGAGCGCCACGTGGGCCAATTTTCCCGCATGATACAATTTTATCGATACGTAGATTTGATAGTAAACTACATTCTACATACATTAAATTCTACATTGGATATTTTTATTTTTGTGTCTCTTGTGCTGTGATAGTCTTGATTTTGGAGGTAATTCATCTGCGTCACAGGACCCAGATGACAGAGAAAGTAAAAATTGGTATCGGTAGCATTTTGGAAAAATATTAAGAAACTAAGAAAACGCCAAAGGGACCATGGAAACAATTACAAATTTATTACATTCTTCGCTGAACATTGGTGGCAAAGTGGCTAAGAATCACTGGGTTGGAGAATATCCGCAGTTGATCGCAGATTTGCGTCTGTTTGAAGGTGAAATTGGATTTAAAGCGACTCGATTTTATCGATCTGAGGGAAATTTCATTTCGGGGAAGTTTTGGTACGAAAATTGAAATCAACGTTTACGAGAAGCGGGGAAAGTTGGAAATTCTTCTCGCGGTGCGTCTCGAGCGATTAGGATGTCTCGGAAGCTCCGCGAAGTTTCCTCGACAACGGAAACCTACCGTATTATCGATCTTCCAATGGGAAACGAATTTATCGCGCGCGGAGCGGCTGTCCTCCCTTCCCAAACAAGCATTTGTTTTTCCCAAATTGAATGCAAATTCACGCGTTCCATACGAAATACTCTTTCCGTGATCCTGTTAAGCGAGGAACATTATTTAAGAAATTATTACTTGTTAAAATATTATAATGTACAAGCTTGGAAGATTCATGTGAGTGTATTACAAATTTTAAATGATTTATGTATGGTGGGATTGGATTATTCATTATAGATTCAATGGTATACTCTCATTATATTAAAATCTTTACCTATAGAATTTTCTTACGACCTATAATCTTCATAGAAACTCTTAACCGTCTCTTAACCATCTTCCCTTTAAACCTACTATTAGGTATACTGGAAAGTAATGTCGTTTGTGCAATTTTAAATACTTGTTTATCCCTCATCAGCTCATTGACTTTTACCGATATGGCGTTGAAAATTTGCACACTAAATGGCAAAAGGCTGTTGATAACGAAGGCGATTACATAATTGATTAAAAATACACATTTATTAAAAATTTGTTTGAATTTAATGTAAAATAAACGACATTACTTGCCAGTCTACCTAATATAATAATAATAATTATTATAGCTAATATTTCTTAGAAATTAAATAGTTCACAGATTACATCAGTTCATAAAGAATAAAAAGAATAAAATTACTGTTAGTTCCAAGATATTCTCAGCCAGATTTCGATTATCATAATTCCTCCTCGTTCCACCTTCTAGTTTAATTACGTTTGACCGTTGGAGACCCAATTCCACGTGTTCGTTCCATTTATTATTTTTCCCACGCGCGACAGAAAGAATCCCCTTCTGACGTTATTACTGACCTGGCACGACCGTCTCTCGAAACTTTGTTCCGTGGGATTGAATTTAGGCTTTGCACGATAGCGCGAACTTTAAGTCGGTACAACGAGCCCCGAAGTTGTTGCTGCAAGTTGTCGTCTCATGAAAGGTGAATCACGTATCTCGACGTACGGGCCACCGACGTATAGAGTTTCCGTTCGTGTCGGGGATGACTTTTGCGGATTGTCGTTTCTGATGTATGACGAGCCTGAAACTTCGTCCCTCGGTTTAGTTTATAGAACCTTTTATTACACGCTTGCTTCGCGAACAGGTTTGTACTTCGAAAACTCCGCTGAACACGGAGAAATCTCTTCATATTACCCACACGATGCAAACGTGACTGCACTGGTCATATCGAGTCTCTCCCATTTTATATTGGGACATCATTGAACGCGTATGTAGTTAGTGAATTATCTAGTCGCTGCGTGTTTTTCTATTTTTGTTTGGTTGATATGAGGTAAACTTTTAATTCATTACTCGTAAAATAAAAAATACAATTTGAACGAATCAAGCTACATATATTATTTGAACCCAACTAAGGTTGCGAATAAACTGTTACATGTTAGTTTTACTCTTCATCAATTATTCCACATTTTGTCCACCCCTGTGCATTAATTCTTTACCACACTCCGCGACCATAGTACTCATTTATTATTTCTCATTTTCAAAGTGCTCTGTAGAAACTCGGATCAGCTTGCGACTCGTTTTCCAAAGCGAAATACCCGACACTGCCGTCGCTGCAGTTTAGTTATTTATGAAGATTTTTTTTTTTAGAAACGTGTCGATGTTTCCCGGGCCCTTTGTCGTTCCCGTCAAATCCCAGGGAAATGCGAAATCCCCGAGAACGAACACGGAGGTTTTAATACCGATATCGGTGCCTCCATCGCTGGAGAGTGTAAGTCGTCCAGCGACCAATTGCAACGCGGATGGAGCGACGATAAACCGCCGAGGCGCTTAACAGGGCCCGTGAGACAAATATTCATCGCTCGGACAAAGTCAACGGCATATTTCGCGAACTGTCCCGGTTGAAATATGCCCGGCCACGCAATTTTCATTGGCGTATCGCGGCGTATCCGCGCAGGTTTTGCCACTGGAAAAGTTTCCTGCGTTTCCACGGGGGCTGCTGGACAGCCCTTTGTTTTCCACGAAACTGGAACAGTCGAAGCGTCGATTAAACTGCAATTATTCACGGGCGTAGCGCGGAAAGTTTCCTTAAAATTTATTCAAATCGGTCACATAAATTACGCGGAACGGCGCGAGCCCTGTCTGTGTCTCGAATTCCGTGGATATTCACCGAGGGACTTTTGCTACCGCGATCAGTCGCGCGAATAGTTTAACTAGTACGCAATAAAAATCAGTAAATATGGTGAAATATAAATATGAATTGGAATTGTGTTTGAATTTTTATATTTCACGTATTTATTTTAGAGTTACAAACATTTCAAATCAATGATTCCCAATTTTTCGTCGTGCGTACTATTTACTTCGTCACAATTCCTGAAAGTCTAACGAAGGCTTATTAACAATTTAGCTGGCTTAGATACCGCAAAATTTACCACGTTTCAACGTCCTCCTTCGTCAAACATAAAGTCGAACGGGTATCAAACGATATCGCGTTGAGAGATAATACGATGGAAAAAATTTAGAACCGTGGGGGCTAAATCCGATCGTAGCTTCTGTTCTGGATCCACGGCTATATATTGTAACCAGCTGCGATAGTCGTTACATTCGTAGCGTTCTAGATGAAAACTTCATATTTTAGGATTCGCTGGAGATATATCTTGTGCTATATTTCTGAGTGCATATTGTGAGATGAAATTCTGACGAATTGGCTGCTGAAGCAGACGTTTCTGTCGGATCGTAAAATCGCCTTCTTACACCTCCCGTGGAGCTGTATTTGATGTGTAAAGAATATTTTCCAGGATAATTTTCCTTTAATTTGTTTCTCCATTTCCACTTACTTGTTGTCTGAAGTTTGAATTAATAGAAACTCGTGAGTTTTTTTAAACCTGCCTTAGAGTTAGTTTAAATGGCCACAGATCGGTCGAACAAAATGTAGTAGTCCTTTACTTTTTGACTAAATCTGTGTTAGGTATACTTGAAATGATCGTACTTCAATCAGAAACGATTCTTAACTTTGCACGACACAGTACTGCTTTGCTTATCGACTACATTTCCGTTTGAGATACTCGAAATGGTCTCGATTCAACTTTACGTGACTTCTACTCCTATTGATCACAGAACTACCTCTCTTTTTGACTACATCATTAGAGGTGCTTCATCTTCAAAGCGTCTTACATCCCCGTCGTACAGTTTCGGGTCCCTGCGTCTCATCCATTTATTTCAACAATGAACGCCTCGATCTCACCGAGCACCGAGTGGCCGAAAGGTGTACACCAAATAGACGTATTGTCCACAGAAGCCCAGGTCGAATGAAAGAGACGATTCTCGGTCGAATTGCGAAACTGAAGTTTGCCCGGCGCCCGCATGAAAGGCCGCGGTCACGAGGGCTGAGCATGTGGCGTCGGAACGCCGAAAACAGGATCGTCCCATTTGCAGATTGAGTTTGACTCGCGGAAGCTGCGCAACGAAAATCGACCCGGATGTTTCCTGCCATTTGTAACTTGCGTGGGTCGCGCCATGGACGAGATAAGGCGACGTCGGCGTTATAAATGTATAAACCGACGCTTTTTCATCCCGCGTTTATCGCTCTTAACGCGGGACTTTGAAAAAGGATCGTCGACTCCAAGAACGACGACGATCCCATTGCGATTGCTGCTCCTCTCTTGGCAACGGACCCTCAAAGGGACGGAGGGACAAACAAAAAATAGCTGTTGCTCCCCCTGTAATAGATTCGAGAGCGAGATCTGATTTAAGCGCGGCCTTTACGTAGGACTACGCCTCGGTAAATCGAGACAAATCCGCGGAGACAACTTCACGGAGGAACGCGTGGGTGTTTGGTCCTGGTGCTTTTGTTCCGCGATGAATACGGCCATCTTCTTAATTAACCCTTTGACGAGGACGGACTGTAACGATACCTCGGCTGAGGCGACAGGTGGAGTACCAGACTGAACTCTAATTTCTAATGTGGTTGTTAAATGGATTAATGGGTTTGTTTAATATTCCAGGAATTACGTCTGCAATTAACCCTCTTTTCCTACGGTGAATCTGATCGGACCTTGCTACCTAAAAACGCATTTATCACGCACAAGTACAGGTATTATTCACTAAAAAAAATTCTTTTCAAAACCAAATTAATTTTTATTTAGAACCTTTGGATGATTTCAGTCTTACTGAATCTTCGCAGTTGCAACAACCTAATGATGGAACTAATATGTCGGTCGCTTTTGATCCGACCGTAGGAGAAGAGACATAATGATGATTGAGATCAGAAGGGAGAATTAATTGTTGACGTGTTCCTTTCTTTACGAAAGAAGTGTATAGACGTCCAATGTGTTGTTTCTTCTTCGTCAAACGTTTTTATACCGACAGAATCTTAACTGACCGTACCTTTTAAAACCAACATCCATGTTTAGTATCAAATGCTGCATGCACTCACCACGCACCAGCTGATTTACTCCATAGTCAACGACGCAACTGCGTAGACGTCTCCACGTCGCCCAGGCTTCAAAAATTCATCAAACGATTTTTACCGATCGGATCTCGATCGATTCTGTCCAGTCACATAGTTGGCCAGCAGTGGCCTGGATGCTGTCGAAAATCCGAAGCGAAATCCCCGAAGAAATCCATATTATCACTCGCGACGTCGTCCCTCTAACTTTTCCAATCTCGCTCGCGCAAGTTGTTTCGCAGGTCAACGAGTCTTCGCAGTTTGCTCGGTCGATCGAATATTTTCGATGGACTATCATGGATGGGCTGCATGCGCAGCGACACAGATTTATAGAGAAGCGAGGCGGGTTATGGCGTGCCAATGCGAGCATGCCACCAGCGAATATACAGGGCTCCGCGTTCTTTCACGCTCGCGCGCCCACCTGTCCCTCGCTCGATCCTCCTCACGCTGGGCGAAGCTTGCGGGGAAACGGTTATCGAATATGCCGGGAATGCCGCCGCCGAATATGCCATCAGCCAAATGATCCGTAAAAATTCCAGCTGCCCCTGCGCGATTTTACGCGAGCTCGATCGCTCCTTTTTTTACCATCCTGAACGTGCAAGCGAGCATCAGCACGCACCCAGCTTCGAAAGCGTCCTGGTCGCCCGAGGGAAAAGCTTCGCTGTTCGACAGTTTGAGGGGGTTTAATGGTGCATTCATAGCTTTGCATGGGATGTGTAAGATTTTCACCGTTTTATTTGATGTAAAAATGTGATTCCGAAGGGGTGGAATCTGTATCATTGAAAAGGCACGCTTTCAAGCCAAGGCATGCCGAACACCACCTTCTCTACTTATGCCATGTGCTGGTTCTCATAACACTGAAGCTATTTCAAACATGTACTATCAACTAATGTACTTTAAACTTTTAAACATCGCTAAATTATTATCAATGTTTTTACTGCAATCTTGGGAATAACTATCGTAACAGAAATCAATTTTATCGAGGAATTATTAGTTCCTCCTTTCTCTAATTATAAAGATTGAATTAGACAACTTACACAGTACCATTGGTTACATCTGCTAAAGTACCGTTTTGGTTTCCGTGCCTTGTCGCATTTACTCACACACGGTTATCAAGTATGTCAAAAATGCTGTCGAATATGCCATCAGCGAAATGGTCCATGAAAATTCCAACTGCTCCCCCCCTCACCCCGTGCGATTTTACGCGAGCTCGATCGCTCCTTTTTTTTTTTACTCTTGCACGTACACGGTCGAGCGGCAGACCTGGAAAGCACGGCCTCGTTCGAAGAACGGCGAGGAAAAAGCTCGGGGTACACCGGCGCCATCGATATTAAAGCTTATACTGAATGACAGCGATGCTCGATGGAACGGCACGGATTGATTCTGCTTCCATTTCGAAGCGATCCGTGGATCTCGATACGGAGCACTTGTCAATAAATAGAGCCGTTTCCCCTACTCCCCTCGACTCTTTCCTCTGTCCGTCTCGCTTCCACCTATTCGTAAATCGTCTTGAAAATTCGCGACGCGTCAATCACCTGGATCCACGACATCGCGGATGTTTGAAATGGAAAGCTTTTAAGCCGTCGTGACAGACAAACAGAAAATGAGGTTTCTCAAAATGGAGCTTCCCTCCCCCTCTGAAATGGTATCGCGATTGTTACTTGAGGGCGGAAATTTAATGATAGAGATGGCAAAGTGAGGATCTTCGAGCGAATTGTTAAAATTATTGTCGATGCTCGGAAATAGAAAATGTAAACGAAGTAGGCAGTCACTGGGTGCTATATGATTCAGAAGAGTACACGTTTCAACCATATTAAGATTATTATCTCTTTGATTAGTGAAATAGTCATATTATTATCTTTTTGATTAGTGAATAGAATAGTTTGTTACACATTTGTCCGAACACTTTAGTATCCGTTGGCGCAACGCGTCGTCGGCCAGAACAGCTCGTTAGACTGGAATACATATTTTCGGGTGCAATTTCTGCAACACGGTGCGCTTCGTCTTCTCGAGGGCGTCCTGTAACGTAATCGTCGGTCGTTTCGCGTCTAATTAGCGAGAGCATTAATCCCCCGGCCGTATTGCTCATACGGCACGGCATAATGTCCTGTAACGCTGCACCGTTTCACCAGTGCTCGCACGACTTTTCAAGCATTTTCATAATTCCCTCGACGGACTGCGGCGTTATCATCGAAATTGCCGTATTATGGAAAAATTTAATTAGTTTTTACCAACCGCTGAACGCCTTGCGTCGAGGGACGAGGGAGGACTCATCGTCGTCGCGATGAGTGGTCGAGCTGCACGTACGGCACCGGATAATAAAAGAAAGCGAGTGGTCTGCGGTCGTGTCCTGAATATCGGCACTCCTCCAGGAGTAAGGAGGAAGAAGGTGGCCGTGCTATCGTCTCGTTTAAAAATTGCTGATTGCATTGCTCTCTGTCGGTGCTATTTCGAGCCCTCGATTCTAAGAGGAATTTATTAGTTTATTATTTACGGTTGCTGGATATTCAATTTTCTGTTAGAACACTAAGGCTCTCTGGAAAACTTTCCTTAAGAAGAAAAGGAATTTTTGAACCAGGGATATATTTATATTGTGTATACTCCAGTTCATCAAAAATTAATTAAAGTTCGAAAGAAACTTCTGGGTGTCTACTACACTTTGTGCTGCTAATAATGTGGTACAAAACAGAAAGTTTCCTATAATGTTTTCTTTGTTTTCAACCGAAGTAATAATTGTGACACCCGACCTTGCAGCGTTGCAATGGGTTGCTTAACCTTGGTTCATGCATCTTTCGTTCGAGGTGCTAAGATCGTGGCCGTTCGTGGTGGCCCATTTTCAAATAACAAACGCGCCCCAGACGGAGAGCGGCGAAGATGGTTGCTGCGGCGTGTGCCGGTAACGATCGCAGGTCATTAGCAATGCTAATGCACCTTTCGACTGATGAGGCACCGTAATGCCTCTGGTCGGCCGGGCTTCCACTTTGGCGCATTTCTCAGCGAGGCTACTTTGGAACACCCCACCCATAAGGCTGGTTGCTCGGTCGGTTGGTTCCTGGGCTGCTACCGTACATTTCGTCGGGACTATTGGCTTCCTATTAGGATCGAAGTCCGTAACTAATTCCCTAGAAATTAGAATTCTCCCGATAGCGGAGTTACTCCCTGTAAAATACCGTGGCCGTGATCCTAATTGCGCGTGAAACTGAAAGCTTCTCCTGGTACGGTAAATAAACGGTTCGCGTTTGATCGGGGACTGACGAATTTGTTTCAATCAGATCTAACGTGCTCTACTTACCTTCTCACTGCTGGATTCAGTGACAGGATAACTCTTTATTAAATAGATTTCACAATTTGTTTCTTCTTATATTTGGATTTAGAGTCGATTTCATGATCCTTAACATCAACCACGACTGATCAAATAACCGTTTTAAAATTTTTGTATATAGTTCTTACATGCTATTCGTGAATTATATACAATTGTTTCATGCGTTATTCAATCTGGTTCTACGTAAAATGTTTTTTCCATTTAATTGAAAAGAGTGTCTCTAACACTAGTCATTTGTCCCAACACGATAGAAATAGTTACAAATGAACGTCGGTAGATTTAGTGTGAACTACGTTTGTTCTCTTTCACTTATCTAGGTATAGAGTAGCGTCCTCAATTCAGTTTTTTAATATTTCTATGTACTTATACAGACGTGTAACAGTTAACTTTTTATCGAAACGTAGTTACAACCAATATAGTATCTGAGACGCCATTATTGGGCGATATCGGGTATTTTATTCCACAGCTGAGTGTCGCGATGAAATTACATGTGGCTGTTACGGTTTCTGTTTACGAGGGCTCGTGGAAGTTTATGATTAAATACTCGTAGTTCTGGAGGACCCTATCCGGTACGTTCCGAACTTCTTTAACGTCTTTCCTCCTCGAAACGAGGCGATTCTAGCGCTTCCCGCGCTACAAATTTTTCCGGTTCGAGGAGGGCACGTAAGGGAATTCCTACGATTCCTGGAACACCATTTTCTTTCGTTATTACGGCCAACTTACGGGAGCATCTGGCCACGCTGATGGCGCTATTAACGAAAGGAACTGCTGGAACGGAGTCGGTATCATACCAGCCACTTTAAACTTGTTTGCCCGCCATGAACCGATTACGTAAACGCGGACGGATTGTGTGCTTCTTAAAAAACGATTACAATACTCGTGGCAGTATCATAACTGACGATTTTATCGTCTCTCGCGATTCTCCCGGTAGCTGTGAGATGCTGGAAGTCTCAGTCTATAAACTAACAGGTTTGTTAAAGTTCTTGCACGTTTTACGAGGACGAATTTTTTATGATTAGATATGCGTTGAAATATATAGAATCTATTAAATCAAATTAGTATCGTTACGATTTAGATATATGTTGTTCAAGTGGTTTCGAGAAAGTGCACGATAATAAAATTTCTCCTAAAAATTCTACCTAAACACTTTTTGATGTTTTATTTGCACGACGAGTAAGGCATTGTAGCAGGCACTTCTTTTATCGAAGAGACGAAGTTTGAAAAGCACTGCCCCGTAAATATACAGAGAATGGGATAACAAAACACACATCTCTGGAGTTTTTCAGAACTCCATTCTATCGGAAAGGGTTCGTCGAAATAGTGATAAAAACGTTCCTTTGAATAGCAGTGCAGGGCCAACAGACGTCGAAATTTTCAACGATTCCGTTCCCCATGTCGCGGCGAATTTCCTTGCTCGTGTAATTAGCTCGCAGGAACGGCAGACAATTAGCGAACTCGAGGCGATCACGGAATCAGTCGACGAAGGATGGTCGGTAATAACTTTATTCGGACGAAATCTTGACCGAGGACGGCTACGTTGCGGGGAATTTCGGCTTGCGCGACGTAGGTCTGCGGATAGACGAAAAGGGGTTGAAGAGGGGGGGGGGGGGGATGAGGACGAAGCCAGGACATTGTTAACAGCATTGCTGCCTAATTAACCGCAAACGCTTTCAGTGGGTTTCGCTCGGTCTATTGTTTACATGCGGGCATGCCGCCTGTATGATAGTGCTCGACGACCGAACCAGCTGAAATATTTCCATGGAGATTCTCTGCCGCTTTGTGTCACGCATACACGCGTCTGTCTGGAACGGAGTGTAGCTACCACAGAGTACGCCGATGGTTACGACCACTAGCGGCATCAGCCTTCGGGGACACGTCCAAAGTAAACTGGTCGATACCTAGACTTTTCATCAGAGAAAATTTCTTCGCAATTATCGCGTTCCTTTCACGAGTTCTGGATGAAACTTGAATAATTTCTTTCAGTTTCTGAAACATAGCGAAACCTTCGCTATCGTAACTTTGATTATTGGATGGGAACCATGTTAATTTAAATTCACTCATCAATAAAAATAATGACCAATGGATGCAATAATTTTTTTATTCCATTGGGATTGCAAGGACAATCTCTTAAACTAAATTCTCAGATTTTTTGAACGATATTCACATCAACAAAGTAACGAGCTATCGTTCGCATGAGGAGAACGCAAAATAAAGAGTTACAGGCTGTCAGGGGGGCACGATTCGCCCGCGGCGGGGTCAGGTTTCATTAATTTTAATTGGCGAAGGGAATCCGCGCGATATCGGGGGAAAAAAGGATCGCTGGAAGAAAGAATTTCATTTCGAGGCGATTACCGTGATAACGAGCTTTGAAAATCAAGGAAATTGTATCAGAGCCGCGGCTGATAAGTCACCCAAAGCCCACTCCAGTTAGTGACTGAACCACAGCGAGTGATAATAAGCCACTCGGAGTACACGGTTTGCTCGTTCGCCGATATCCTTAATTCCGAAAACCGGTTGCACGGTAAATAGAGCTTGAAATTAAACTCGGGCAGCTTTCTTATCGGCCGAAGAATCTCCATGCCGTACATAATGCGATCTTGTTATCGGGTCGCGTTATTTTTAGCTGGAATTACACGCGCACACGTATACCCCAACACAGTATCTCTCAAGCTTCATCTTCGCGTGGATCTCACTGATAAATACAGAGTAGCATCCCGGACTCCTTGAAGTAGAATTAAATTTTTAGTTTTTGTAAGGAAATCGCTTTACATATTTTTTCAAAACCAGTACATGTCCCTCACTCGAGGGGGTGGTTCCCACACCATCACTCAAATTGGATATTTCGTATTACTCTGAACAGAAGTAAAATGGAAAATGATAAATGACGATGCACAAGACTGTATCGATTACACCAAGCAATCTGAGTTGCTCCAATTTCTAAAATTGGTTACTTTCTACAATCTTTTTCAATGTTTTTACTACTGCCGACAAAGAACTTTTTTAATGTGTTTTTTTAATGAGCATAAAATACTACGGGAGACATATTTTACATGTCTCTATAGAACACGATCCTTCACAAAAATTGTGACAATGTTAGTTACATAAATTTTCAACGGGTGCTTTTAATTAAAATAGACCACGAGAGGTACGTTTTTTTTTTTATCGAGAATATGTTTCTTTATAAAAGTTGTCCCGTGGTATTATAAATAATGCGAGAGAAAATACGTTTGAAATTTTTTGAACAATAGACAAACAGTTTTTACGACTCGTGTTTTTACTACATTCTCCGGGCGTTGAATTAAAAACGCATTTCGTGCTCGACATTATTCTTGGTGTTCCAAAACAAAAGATACGTGTGTTATTTTGAAAAAAAAACTCCTTTCCATTATCAGAAGCTTGAATTTTGGAGTCCTTGTTTATAGACGAGTTCAAATTATAATAATTCGATGAACACAAAGGACTCTGGTTAGGTTCATATTACTTCGAAAACAGATAAACATTTCTACCTAAGCTAGTGTCATAAACGATCGAATGGATTGTACCTAATAAATTGTTAACATGGTACGCAACCTTAAATTCTCGTTTCGCAAATGATTCGGAACTGAAATCTTGAATACGCAACTCGTCGGAACGAGCGTTCCCCAGAGAATTTTTTCAGCTGGAACACTCGTCGAAGATTGAACGCGTTACGCTCATCAAGCTGCACGGGTGTACATAGTGGAACATCCATAATAATGCTGCACGCCTGGACGACTGCGGGATGCAGGGGGCAGCAATCGAAACTGCTTTTCCCCGTTGTTCTCGGCGACGATGTAAATGGGTCAGAACCGCCGCGCGATGATTAAACACCGATTGCTGTCACTCTCTCTCTCTCTCTCACACACACTCTCCCTCCCTCTCTCTCTCTCTCTCTTTATTTTTTCCATCGTTGCATTCCACTCTCAACGCGTCGAAAGCCATTATGGCAGAAAGCTGCTCGATACACGTAAACGATTATAAATAACTCGAAATCGATAGTGAAAAAAGCCCCCCCGGTTAAACGATCGCTCGTAAATCAATCCAGGCGTCATTAATTTATACACGAACACCCCGTCGATACCCATGTGGAACCAGCGTGCGGAACGAGCACCGCAGAAAAAGAGGATTCATTAATTATTTTTTTACGCGTCGCGTATTGGAAAACCGGTAGGGGGGAGAATATATTCTCCTATAATTGAAGAAGGGGGAAGAGGTGAGCAAGAGAAAGGGATAACGTTCCTCTTGATAGGACATTCCGGTTTGAAGCTTTGAAATTAGGGAACTCAAAAAGAAAATAGTTAAAAGATTTGAAGAATCGTATAGTCGGTTTCTTGATATTCATTAATCTAAGAGACCAGCCGATTATACTTGATTGACAATTCTCTGTGTCAGCATAAACGTATACACGATACTCTGAAAAACTCAAACAGCATACATTTTCTATTCTGATTGCAGGCAATAAAATTTCACTTTTTATGTTTTTTCTTTCTTCCTTTCAATACAGCAAAATATACTTCATCAAAACTTCACAGATGACTCCATTTATCTAATACAAACGATTATCAAAGTCGAGACTTTAAATATGCATTCTACTTTCCAGTTGCAAGAAAAAGCAATTCCTTCAAGACAACCGGGAGTGCCTCTCTAAATATCATCCTTATTGCTTATTCAATGAACAACCAAAGCTCGGTATCTCTGTTTACGAGAGGTACCGCGTTAAAGATTCTCCGTGTATTCTTGTCGGACATGCGCCTGTAGTATACATGTATATATGCGTGTGTATGTGTGTGTGTGTATGATGCACGTGATTCCCTCGTAAATGTGGAATATGCTCGTGCAACGAGAATATTTCTGCGCCGGAACCGTCGTAATAATTCTTGCCCGTAATTCCTCGGTTTCTCAGGCTGAGACAAGACAAGGGCGGCGGCGCCTGGTGCCCGAAAAATATGGTCACGAAGGAGGGCAAGGAGTACTTGGAGGTGAATCTGCACAACCCACGTGTACTAACGTCTACCAGGACCCAGGGTAGATACGGGAACGGCCACGGGGTCGAGTACACCGAAGAGTACTTCGTCGAATATTGGCGACCCGGGTTCAACAAGTGGGTGCGATGGAGAAATCGACGTGGCATGGAGGTACGTACATACCTGCTGGCTGCTGTCGGCTGCCGATCGATTCGCGTCGGACTTTTTTTCCACCCTAACCCGACCATCCCTCCTCGTCCCGAGTTCGCAGCCACTCGTGTTCGTGACTGACTGCCTCTTTTACATTCGTTATGAATGCGACGCTCGTGGGATACGCGGTGTCGTCCGATTTGCTTGGACTGGCCGTAATCGATCGTTGGGTCTCGTTACACTAGGAATTTTTCATCCCCTTGACCTCATTGGGGTACGAATTCTTGTTGGAGTAATTCACAATGTAGCTGTTAGTCTTCATTTGGTTCCAGTGTGTAATTTTCCGGCCTTGCTCACCGTCACATATAATAATCTTGCCATTGTATAAGTACAGAATATCTATCAAAATAGTTCTTGCTTCGTCACGTTAGAAGGTGGCAAGAAATATTTTGAGGAATGAGCGCGAGAAGGTTAGGGACCAACCTCGTTACACGGCGCACGGTATCATAACAATGTCTCCAGATGCAACTTGCATCGTGCCATAGCGTAAAGCTAGCTGGAGTTTGTTCGCTTGGAACTTACGCAATATGCCGCAGCAATTTACCTCGCTGGTGGTGTGTTTATGAGATGCCAAGGATTGTTGTTCTAGAATATTGCGCATTTTATGTAAGCGTCTCTTCAGATGGTGTAACAACCCTCGTTCTGTCCTTATTGCCAAAGGATATGGAGATAATATTAATACGGGTTTACTATTATTTCACGTATATCAAGTTATGGAGAGATACAAAAAGAAATGATTTGATTTTGGTGCAAGGAAATGTATTCAACAGCACTTGTAAGTAGTAGTGGATTGTATATGGTCAGACACGCTCTGGGTCCAGTTTAAGGACTGTCTTCTTGTAACCGATAACACAAAAATTATTTTTAAAATTGTTCTATCGATCAATTAATCAAGATTCATATCTCAAATCACACGCGAATACCAACGAAATTTAATTAATTTCTCCGAACCAATTCTCATGGTTATATACGAAAGAAAAGTCATGGAATTCTGGGATCGACGATTCAGTCCCGAGTTCGATGAACTCATCCGCAGGTTCGTTTCTTTTTCAGATTCCATGCGACTCTCAGGCAAATATTATCGGTATGGAGCCGGCAAACGAAATTAAATTCACTCTCGATTAAGTTCGATCTTCGACGCGAACTTGCTGTTCGATGTCGTTGCGTCGTATCCAATCTTCCGTCGTGTTTACCCATTGGAACTTCATTTACAAATACACGTCGTTGATCGTCTTCGTTGCACGTCCTGTAAGCGTTATCAAGTATATTGAGAATGACAGAAAAAGTTTTGATGAGATGTAAGCTTGATAATGTAAGCAATAGTACAGGAAGTGTCCATGACTGGGTCATCGTCGATTACTGACGCGTTTACCTTACGATGGACCAATTGTAAAGCAATTTCACGGCGGTAGACCCTGGGCAACAGAATTAATGCGGTGCTCTTTATAATTGCTCTCGTCAAGAAAATCGGATTACAGGTTCATCCTATGCTGGCCGGGACAAAGCGTCGTCGGCGTAATTCCATTCTTTTGAACGGGGAAATCTGCGCGTATCGCGGAAGCTTTCGTCCCGATAGCCCTGAGGCTGTCCGCCATTTGTATTCTTGGTCTGGTGTATTCTCCGTAACCTGGTTCTCGCCGAGTAGAAATATTCACATTGCGTTCAATGCCTTCTAAACAGCGTAAACCTAAATTCTAACTCTTACATACTCGTTCGAATTATCGCTTGATCTGATAAATTTTAATGAAGCTTGGTATTTTCTGGCTAGCTTGTATAGGACTCGTTTATTATGTAGATGAAGACGTCAAAAAGAGCTTTATTTGTTAGAAGGTTTCAACCCTTGGCTTTGAGTCATCTTTAAACTTATAAATGTTACTATTGCTTCAGATATGGACAAATATTTCGGTGTTTTTCTTTATATATGATATCATCCTCTTTTTAAGTGTAAAAAGCACATATTGACCAAATTTTACTCTCAAGATTAGTTTTAAAACTAGATCCTTCGTTTAAATGCTGTAAATACAACGAAAGGAAACAGAGAAACGGAAATCAGTGAAGTCCACCATTTCACGAGAACATGCTTTCGTCTCGATAGCCCCGAGGCCGTTCGCCATTTGTATTCCCGGATAGTGTGTCTCCAACCCCGGGTTGCCGTCGAGTAGACGTATCTGTATCGTATCGGGCAGTGCCCTGTAACCAGTGTAAACGGCCGTTACAACGGGCGACGTGTTAATTAACGTCTCTTTAGCATGATAATCTGTACGCGATATCCATTAGCTCGTCAAAATACATCACGCCGGTAAAGCGATTTACCGACGACGATGAAATTACTGGACGATGAATTTTCAATTCCTCGAGAACGGACCATGAATTGCGTGTCTAACCGTAAATGGACGGAACACTTTGTCTTTATCAATAGTGTCGATTCGCGTCGATCGATAAACGAATGTTTCCCGTCTATGGTACGTGGTATCCATGTTTATAGTAAAACGTGGATTTTTATTTCGGTACACTGTTTGTCTAAAAATCTAATTAGCAACCGACAAATACTGCATCGTTAATTTCGTTCAATCAACGTTTAATTCAAGGTTGACTCTACTATCTACTGGTTCCTCGTTATTCAACGAGACCCCGTTGTCATCGAAAGCTTTCAGATGTTCTCCATGGCTTGCTGATTCTCTCCTATTCGCGTTGTCTCTCTTGAAAACGCATACACAGCCGCTGTTTCGAGTACACATAACATACCCCCATCCCCTTCATTCTTCATCGAGCTTCGTATCCAGACGTTCTTCCCATTTTCACGCAGATTTGCTCAAAGCGAGAGAGCAGCTTGGATTCAGCCCGCGCGAGAAAGCCACGTAGGAGCGTACGAATGAGGGGGAAACCAGGGTCTCTTACATAGGACAAACAAAATCTGCCCGCTATCTACATTTAGTTCGTATTCAACCAAAGATTCGATCAATATGCACTGTACGATTAATGAGTGAAAAAAATCTGAATCGTACTTATGGAATTTTTGAAACCAGAATAATTCAATGCCTAGCTGATTGAAATTTATAGCTTTTTAAAAAAATAGCGTCATCAAATCTCTGAGACTTTTCCACCTGAAATATTCCCTTCGATCATTACTAATTTCAGAATGCATTGTGTTTCTCTTTGCTGTAGTAAATTCCCTACAAATACATATATACACGAAGTGTATTACCCGATCGCACCCCTATTTACATTATACGTACACGCAGCTCGCAGTACTAGTGGCCTAGGGGACTACGGAATCTTAATCCGTGTCTGAGGGGGCGGGAGTGGTCGCGGATAGAGCGAGAAGGGAGGATTTAAGAGGAAACGGAAGTTGGAGGAGGATAAGAGAGAACACGAACGTTTACCCTGCAGCCTCAATCTGGGCGGCATGTGATCTTTGTGCACCGGCTCTTTTCCTTTACTCCTTGCACTTTGAATACAACCAGGAAGAACGAAAGAGCCTGACGGTGAACGAAACCGACAGGCTGCAGCGGAAACGAGAGAGACGAGAACAGACGTAGATGAAAAGGGGGGAAAAGCAAAACGACTGTGTTATCGCCCCGTTGTACGTGACCCGGCGCTCCGCAGGCATTTTTCTACGGCAGAAGTAGTCGCCACTCCCACGAATAAGGGGTGAACGGGCAACTGGAAGGCGAAACGAGAAACGGCTTTTCCGTTTCCGATCGACCGTACGGAACATTTCCATGCCGTCGCGATTTCCTTTGCCGTCCCTCTCCCCGCGATATATTAAATAAGAACGAAAAGAGGAGAGATCCGGGGGCGAGAAAACATTTCCAAGTGGTTCTACCGAACGGTTTACGAGGGAACACGTATGGATCCAGGATAACTTGTATTCAGGGGCTTCGAACTGAGGGATGTGGAATGTCTGGGAGCGAATAAACACGCGTGATAAAAGTATAACGAGCAATGTTTCCCCGGAAAGCATGTCTACATCCATTTTCCTCGCGAACCTATCCTCCTGTTCGTAAAATGTGTTAAAGCAGCGTTTCTCAAAGTGAAACAGTTTTGAAGGACTCTCACATGTAGAATTAACATTTTCAACCCTCCTTTCCTACGGTCGGGTCAAAAGCAACCGACATATTAGTTCCATGTCGCGTAGCGAATATTTGTTATTTAACAGCACCTTGAAGAACTATTTCCCCGTTTAAAATACTTTTATGGTTTATCGTTCAAATGGAAGTACAGCATTTTGTTCACCACGCGAAGATAAATGTATCATGAATTCACGCTGACAAGACTCGGACAAATTAAGCCGAAAAGGAGGCTCCCCATTTAGATTCAAAGGGGGATGGTGAAAGGCCTGGAGCAGCGACAGTATATAGATGCATTCTGATGAAAACGGAACGGAATACGGCAGTCCAGCCAGATACCACCTCTTCCTTTTGCGTTAGGGTGCCCGTTGTCGTGCCTGCGGTGGGACAATTGCCAACGGTGGACGTGTTTCATTAACGGCGACGTACCGGCGCCAGCGACGGAACTCTCTGAACCACCGCCTTCATTTGCGGCGTCTTTCCACTTACGTTCAGTATAAAATGAGAATCAAGAAATTCAATTATCCCAGGGGAAAATATTCCGAGTGAATCACCTCTGATAGCTGGGAGGAAATCATTCCACACATCTCCAAAAAAATTACATAATTAGAAGCTTTCAATTGTGTGTTTATGGAGGCATGGTGCAGGCAATAGCTGCAGACAAAATACTGTATAATTTATATATCTTGACTACTGAATTTATCAATTTAAAAAAATATCAAATTCAAGGCAATGGAAACTGTTTGTATTATTAACAATTTCTCGACCTCGATCCAGTAAAATACAGCGACAAAATGCATCAAAATACCTCTGGCAATTTCCAGTAAGGGACGAGGAAGACATGAATCGAATGGAGGAAAACGTGCATCACATTTCGTTAGAGTTTTCCAGTTTATGTTTCGAAGGCTGTGCCTCGAATAGCTCTCGCTCCGCGGGAAACTATTTAACCGAACGAGATTTCACGTAAACGTGCCTATAGTGTGGTAATTTTCGTGCACGAGATTTATCGCTCGTGCTGCCGGGATTCTAGCAAAAGGAGGACACTACACGCGAGAAACAAGACACGGTTGCTCCCCAATGATAACATTCCCAGAGGTGTGTCGCGATAAATCCGTAGGTGAAAGTCAACATGTACCGTTGTTCCGTGCTAGATGGGGCGAAACACACGTATCCGCGTTTCTCCAGGCCGGAATAGAGTCATCGTGCAGCCTTACAGTCTTTAACCCTTTATACTACACCGGTGTGTCGCTTACAGCTGCATTCATAGCATGCGCCACGACTCGAGCTTTATTTATGGCCAGAAATTCAATTAACGAAATAAACTTTTTAAATTTAAATCACAAACATTTGTCAATTTTGATGGGATAAAGAATATTATGTATGTTTCAAAATTGATATAAAATAATCCCAATTCTCTGTCTCTAAATTGAATTATACAAGACTTTATCTGATTCTTCATGTATAGTTAGCCTTACTATCTAAAGAAAATAATATCTATTCATCCGTAACTGCTGTCAATCCCATAAGTATTCGTACCGTTGATGTCTATTGAAGACATTCGTCTAAATTATTTGATAGGTTTACAAATATATTTTTTATTATTTATGTTATAAATATAAATATGTGTGAAATCTATTTATATACATATTTATAACGAATCATTTATTTGGTAACGTCAAACCTGTCATTTAATTCACACAAATTTCTTCAATGGAAGGCACGAATACTTATAGGACCGATTGTATATAAAGACAAGTATTTCTGTATGATATTCACATATAAATCAACACCATTTGATGCACACCTCATCGGATTAATTGCAACGGCATAAAGGAAAGAAAAATGATTAATGGCCTCCAGTAATGTCAAAACGTGCGATTAGCCGGGCGACGTCGTTTTGTTTGACTTGACGACCGCTCGCGTAAGTCCACAGCTACCTACTATAATTTCCATCGAAATTTCAATCTCGTTTATCCGTAAAGTAACTTCCATGAGCCCCGTCCGTCCCAGTCATCCCTCAACCCACCCGTTCCGACGCCGTTCCACCCCTCAGGCGATCGTCGCGGGACTGGCAGCACGTATCGAATTTTAATCAATCACCGATAGGGACAGCCAATTCCAAAGCCAATTAACATATTCATTCCGTGGGCTTGCCACCCTTTTTCCACTGATTTCAGCGAAATTCAAATTGCAATATGGTGTGCGCCATTACCAGCCCCGGCTGCTGGCCCCGAGCCGCACGGTCATTACGCGGCAGTCATTACTGGACGCGTTCGTTCGCGATAATATTGCTCGAGTCTGCGGAATTAAAATTAAAAAAAATAGAAAAAAATCGTTGAATTTTTAAAAAAAAAAAAAAGGAAAATGGAAAAATACGACGAAAAAGTGAATCGTTGAGATCGTAGAGTTATCGGCCAAAGCTCGCCTGACGAAGTGAATTTTGATGGCATCGCTTTATTAAAACGGTTCTCAAAATTCAACCCCGCGAAGAAGACTCGATTAAATACCGCTAGCTCGAGGGTCGTCAAGTTTATAGGACTGTTCCCCGCCATTTTAATCGCGAATAAAATTTCCCCGGCGAGTCTTCGGCCAGCGTATCCCTACCGCGTATGAAATCTCGTTCGAAAAATAGTCTGAGCCGCTGGAATAATGGTTCGGGGGCGCAACGAGTTTCTCAACGAGAAAACTTTTTGAGAACCATCGCGCGTAGTCACGCTTAACCCTCTAACGAGGCGTGCTCTAGGGAGGGGCACGTAATTCTCGAAACGAGGATTTAATGCGCAAAAATAAGCAAACGTAACAAAGGGCAGGAGGCGATATCATAAATTAAAAGTCGATGCTTGACCTTCGAAGGCCTTAACCGATTACATAATAAGATCTCAGATTAATTGCAGTATCGCACTAGATGTATCAGTAGAATATTAGTAACTGCATGGAAATAACAACAAAATTCCAGATTATGTTTCTCGACTCAAATGCAAGGATATCGTACCATCTGATTGAAAATTCAATAGTACGACAGCCAGGAACAGAGGACAGAAACAGTGGTGTATCGTAGCCAGTAGTTAAAGGGTGTTTATGGTCAGACGCCGACGGAGTCTGTTATCCGATATGAAGCGACTAGACGGCGCATTTTATCGTTCCTTCCATCCGTCGGATTTGCGGGGCGTTTGAAAAATCAACAAGGTCTCTCGAGCTGGAAGGAAATCCTGTTAGGCTCTCTTGTTTCATCCTGGTGATAAACTAAGGAAAGAAATAAAGTTATACGCGGCCGAGCCGCCAGACATTTCTATCTTCTCTCTACTCCGCGCTTCGGAACCTCTCACGGAGGAAATTCAATGTGCGATACGGATAAACTAGAAAATTTTCCTCGTAACACGAACAGAAAAAGGAAAAGTTAGTATTTCGACAAATTCCAATCATCGATGTGAACAGTTTAGTTTTATTTCTCTTAGCTTCTTCATATTGTTATTCTTTCTATTCCATTCTATTCTATTCCTTCAGAATGTTATTGTTTCTAAATATATTTACACAGCAAAGTCAACTAATATAGAATACGGATACAAGCTCACAGAAATTCCTACCCCCTTATCCCCTTTCCAATTACGGACTTTGTCTGAAGAAGCTGCCATCACGAATTAGTTTTCCAATATTGGAAATCGTTACGTATTTAATTCACAATCGCTAGCGCGACCCTGTTATCGAAAATTTATATCGCGACGATCATGCCCGACTACATCCAACAACATAATAATTGTATTCGCGATCGATACGGAATTTGCTTACGAAAATTTGTCGTAGGCCTCACAGTAGAACAGTAAAGTTTCCTTATAGCCAGACGGAGTTTCTTAATTTTATTTCATTGTGAAATCGAAATGTAGTTCGTTAAAAGTACCTGCTTAATTTTGTTACTCCTCGTAGATAATAAATCATAATAGACACGATGACCCGTCACATATATTTTGATTTCAAGGAGGGGTAAATTCCTCGAGAATTTTGACATCAGTCGTATGGAAACTTTTCGTATGGATTGTAAACATATTATTTCGCCAAACATACGCAGACGTGTATAAATTATGGTCGACACGGGAGCCTCGTTAAGTGTGCGAGCACCCGTACAGGATCGGAGCCGATATCGATGGATTACGGATTACCGGCCCGAACGTGGACACCCTATTAGCAGATTACCGCGCGGCCTGGAAACAATTTTCTACGGTCACACTTCCTCTATCTCCGTCTGGTTTTCCCTCGTCCTCTTTTTATCCCCCGGTGGCCAGGTCTGGATGGCATTTTTTTTTGTCCCTCCCTCTCTCTGTTCCCTTTTGGCGACTCCATCAGAGCGCAGGCTCGATCGGTGAGTGCTTCCATCCGGACGAGGGCTCTCACCCCGAGGCCCGGAAAAGGAAGGGGGCTGAATTTTGTTCCTTTTTGGTGACGTCGCTCTGTTCTCGCTCGATTTTCGAAATATTGTCCGGCTACGGAACCCGGGGAAATTCATTTCGGCAAAACGAATAGGTACAAATAGGACGAATAGGACTGTTCGTCTGCCCGTGGTTTACCCGCGTCAGAACCAAAATTGCCGTCGCCTCCGACAGGAATTCACGCCGTCTTGTGCATTCTCCGCTTCGGTGTCGTCACTTAATTCCCTCCAGATCTTCCGGCTCACCTTCCTAACCCCTACTTATTTGCGGCGTTCATTTTCGATACGTCTTGTTCTTTGAGAGTTAATCCACTGGCCTCGAGGGGATAAGGAACAACTGCAGGGGGGAATCGTTTAGGATTTGAAGTATTCTTCTCTTTCGACAACGGTGGGAAAGGTCAGGGAAGTGATTCTAGGACGTTCGTTGGTCGCGAGAAGACGCTCGAATTACACGGTACTTCGGCAGAGCAACAGGGGAAAGATCCGAGCTGGAGGATTAGAGACAAGCTGTTCGCCGTTAAACTCAGAATCGGAGTCTCGGTAACGATATTGCACTGGTCCTGAATACTTTCCTCTTATATTGGGTCCCTACGACCGTCCTCGTTAATGAACACGAAACGGACCGTTTTTTAAGCAAAATTAACAGGGAACGAATTAGCATTCCCTTTGCAAAAGTGTTGGATGATTTCATTATCTTCGTTATTTGCTTATTTTATGATTCAATTTAACTCAGAGAGAGAGAGAGAGAGGTCTATGAAGAGTAAAATAAAATATCAAATAACGTCGAAACGGTAGGCAAATAAATTCAGAAATAATTGGATTGAGAAATCGATGCTGGTATTTGTTCAATATCGCTAAAATAGTATCTAGAAAAATGTTTCAGAAGCTCCAGTTTTGTTGGAGTTATTCTAAAAGTCTCGATTTTTCAAAAGAGCACGAATTAAAATCAAGCGATTGGACTGGTATTCTTTATGCACTCTGCTTTGAGGATATCGGATAAACAAGGAAAATGGTTTTCCCGATTTTTAAATAGCTGAACGAAATACTGTTATGATCGATAAATACGCAATTCCGATTACTTTCAAGCTTCGCGAGATCCCGAGATGATTGTAGGAAACGAGTTGTACGTTTTGCTAGAAATCCCACGAGGTATTAATTTCGCGAGTGGGGAACGCGTTATTGCCTTCCTGTCGCGCAACATTAACATCAAAGACGCCGACTCTTGAAACGATATTAAGATAACAGCGAGAATTGCCGTCGGTGCGGGTTTAAGGACGTTAAAATTAAACAGTTCTTCATTAGCGGACCCCAGGGGAAGCCGAATTCGGCTGAAAACAGATTAGGAGCGTGCTCCTTTCCAGCACATTGCTCCTAGAAAGTAATTGCCTACACGGCGCCGCGACGAGCGAGCGGAAATGGGACGCGCCGCGTAAGCTCGTTCCTCGGTTTTTCGGCTCCATAAGACGAGCCACTGCTACCACCTGCTCGGGTTACCTGGTTTCGACCTCCTAACCTCGTCGAGATAATGAAACTTGCCGGAAGACGTACACTCGTGGCTTTAATTCCATCAGTATAGTCCCTCCCCCAAAGGCAGTTCCAATTTACTCTTCTTTAAGAGGGTAGTCTGCTTTTTTCGACTGAAAAGTAAGCATTTTTGGGGAATTTATTTCAGGTCCCGTTAAATTTTCTATCCTTAATTGTGGACGCCACGTCTGAAAGGGTTAAACTAGTCCAAGCAGTCGAAGTTTCCTGTAATTGTTAGGTGATTCTTTAACTAGGATAATTAAAATAATATAAAATTTCACATATCGTTTAGAAAATAATTTGTTCTTTGTTTATGCTGAAAACTAGTGAATATGAATGTTTCATTTCGAAAAATGGAATTAATTGGACTGGTAGCGAATGAAACGCGTTTTAAGTCTGCAGGCTTTCTGCTCGAAGCTCACGTAACTCTCACAATTTTCTGAATTCGCCACAACTCAAATAGTATTACATAAATTTCAACGTATAGACGTACAAAGAAAAAATTGTTGAACTTTTTGCCGAGTAAAAACGACCAACCCTTTAAATACCAACGCTTGGGGAAGTTTGGAAAAACTTTCCGCTGGTGCACGGTGAAATGACTCCGACACGAAGGGAAGCTCTTCAACTATTTTATGACTCTGTGTGCACCGCGTCGATCTTGTCGAAACGCATGATAAAAGTCACGTTACAGTAAACAAGGAAAACGTCAAGTTGTCGATATTGCATTTTAGTTTCGAACAAAGTTGCCAATAAGTTGCCAATAAGTTGCCAATATAACAGGGGATGTACCAGCGGAGAACTTTCCATATCCAGGGTCTAGTGCTGCGACCTGCGAACAAATAAGTACATTCTGTCGACCCAGTAACCTTCCAGGGATCCTTCGGAGGGTCATTCTTCTGCGACCGTAAAGGAAACCGTATTGCGGATAAGAAAACATGTATTTTATTAAACCTGGAATGGGGTCAAGAGAACAGTCATCTCGACGCGTCGAAATTTTTGGCGTCTACGTGTATGGACCGTGTTTTTGAAAATATCGACGAACTACGAGAGCACGCAATAGAAAGTAGAAATTCTACTTGTTACTTGTCCGTAGCAAATTATTCGAGGAAAGTAAGGAATTATTCTACAGAATTCAAATTCTAATTAATTTTTCATATACGTAAGTGTCTGGTTTAACTCGCCATAAAATTCTTCGCTCCGAAGTGGTCGTCAAAGTGCAAATTATGGCGCAATATAGGGCATAGATGGCCAATTGAATTCTACTCGTTACGATCGAAAATGTCTCTGGCCCCGAGCGTCCGCGTGGTGAGGCAGTATCTGTATTCGAATTACAATTTCAGCAAATTGAGTGAACCTCGAGTTTGCCCAGGGAGGGTCAAGCAGTCGAGAACATTTCCTGCATCGTCAGAATCACCATCATCTCTGATGCGACCTATCCAGCAAAGGGCGATTGCTGCTCGCCCGCCCGGGATGGGTGGGTCTAGCTTGAAAATACAGATTACGCACACTGCTAAAACAGTACTACGTGGCTGTGTGGAATTTACGTTCCCTGCGGTTACTGCGTTTGGTAATAGGATAAAGCTCCCATCTGTATATGCGAATCACGCGTTTCTCGTTGACGATGATCCACAAGTGTTCGGAGAAAGAAAGAATAGGAAACTATAATCTCTTTATAGATTGCAGAAATTCTTAAATATAATATATCGTGACAAAGATGGTCGTGAAATAGTTACGAAATAGAAGTTGAAAACAATCAGTGGTAGTGTCTCGTTCATGCAAAACTTATCTAAGGAGGATGAAGATATAATACTACAAAAATAGATGTTGAATAAAGTTAAACGAGAATTAGACAAATTAATAAAATGGATCACATGTCTGTGAGGTTGGGAAAGTGCTCATCAGTGATTGGCACTGGCCAGTAGTAGTCAGCTAGGGTCAACAGCGGTCTGCAATAGTCAGCAGTAGTCAACGGAGGGTCAGGAGGAGCATAGAGTGTCCAGGGATAGCCTAGAGATATATCCGACGTCACGAGATCCGTTCAGCTCGAAGGATCCACTGACAATTTTCGGTTGCGACAGGTTTGTTATGCCCTCGAGGTAGTGTACCTGTAACGGATTGACGGATAATTCGACTGCGTTTCCGATCTGTCGAGAAATTAGATTCCCGAAAAATTAGTCGAAGCATTTACGATCACGAAAACCATCTTCTACAGATTCACGATTGATAGTCAGTACGAGGTGTTCTTGATAAAGCAGAGAAAGAAAATAGAAAGGAGATAGAAACGAAAACAGAGTCTTTATTCCCCTCAGAAGTTGTGGATGTACTACGAACTTCTCTTTGTGGTGATCTGTGATAGAACCTTGATGTCGACTTACAACACGGATAATCACGATAAACGAAGTCATAAATACCCAGTAAAATGCAGAGGGAATCTCCGTACAATTGCCACCCTATCCCACTGCCAGGGGCACAGGAGCGATCTATCCGAGTGACGGGATATATGGGTTCCCTCCAGAATGATCCTCCCTCCTTCAAGCACGGATATCAATTTTATGTGTCGGTAGGACGATATCGGGCTGGCCACCGCCACCCCCAACCCGGGTCTTGTTTATGGCTGTATTAATTATTCCTATCGCGTATACCCCGGGCTGCTGGCTTGTATTCCTGTGCGTTGCAGTTGCAGTTGTAATGCATCCGCGGTCGGTCGTTCCGAGCCAGCCGATATAACCTCGTCCGCCTCCGCCCTCGTCGTACGCGGGCACGATTTAAGGGGGCGCGTTCCATTTGCGTGCCGTTTACAACTCGGTGGCTCGTTTACAGCTGCCCTGCCCTCTCTGTACCCTTTGCTGCATCAAGTTCGCTTTAGTCCCACTGTAGCTACGGCGCCGTGCTAACTCGAACGACGATTGATTAGCGTGAATCGGGCACGTTCCCGTTGTTGGGCTTGACACAGGTAAGACGGATCTTGTTCTCTGCGAACAATCTACTTCCATCCCGTGGACAAGACTACGTTGAATCTTGTCGGGCCAGGGTTGAGACCTTTTGTGCGAGAAAAGCCAAAATTCACGTTTGAAAAGGCGAGGAAGTTGAGATACTGGGGTTGAGAAAAGGAGGCCCTCGTTAAACTCGATTTATTGTTTTACTCCTGGGGGATTCTGGCGGTAGCTATTTGCTTTTAATAGGCAATTCTTCTTGGGGTAGTTTCATGCATTTTTCGAAGAGTTTGTAGTGAAGGAGTTCACACTTTTGCATCAAATAATCCTTCTCACGAATAAATCGTTTCTGATTAGTGACTAACCTAGTCAGGATAAATTCCAGGACGATGAGATCCACTGTGGAGTACCTCTAAACTAAGATTGTCCCATGTAGGGTAGATTCAATAATCTCTTCGTGATCCAGAAGACCAAAGTCAATGACACCTGAGTTAGAAGACTCGATTTCCGTGCTCATCGACGCTCGACCCCCATGGGGATCTCCTGTAGTCAATTGCGTCCCCTCACCCCCACGAAGTAGCGGGAATCTGCCTTCGCGACGGGAGTCGTCGATATTGGATCCCGTGACCCCTGGTTCGCCAGTGTTGGCTTCTGCGACCCGAGTGGCTCGATATTGGATCCTATGACCCTGAGTCGTGGACATCGTGTCTGGTGAACCTGGAGTTATCGGTATTGAGTTCCAGGTCAACGCAGTACTTGATATTCAGCTCTCCAAGTGAGAATTGAATGGAACAGTAGTAGCCCTGATCACTTTTACCGATCTATTCCAATCACTTTCCACGAAGATTTCTTTGCGTCGACGTCAAACTTAACAGGTAGAGGTTTTGGAGTTGCGGTCGGTCATTAACACGTTGAATGCAACGTCAACCACATTCAGTCTGAATTTCCACGCGGGCCTGGTCACCTGTGGCGTTAGTTTTGGTCGTCTAGTTACGAGTGATTATTGCGATGATTATAAAATTATTGAGTTAATTTCAAATTCCGTGCAAGGTTGAGAGCTAAGAATACTAATAAAAAGAAATACTGTAGTTTCAATATAACGACGATTGAAAAGATCACCAATCGTACTGATAGCAAGTATATTTTATTAAAATATTAAGGACCAAATACGTTCCGAACGTAGTGCTCGCGAATATCTGGGAATTTATTTTCCCACGAGCCCTCGAATTTATTCTCCTGACTTCCCCATGACGCGGTATCCGAGGAAATGGCGACAGTCTTGATTCAGCGTTTCCGGTACGACTGGTATCCTCGAACGATCCTTTTTCGCATCGATATCTGGCTCGAGGACGCGATTGCAGCTTTGTCGTTGATGGTCGGGGGCGATACGCACTCTCGCGCGGATAAAGCGACACGAAATTCTCCCGCCTCCCTGCCGCGAGAAGCGCATCGTACGATTTCATGGAAACGGCACGAATCCATTTAATATATCGGCCAAGATGCCGACAACACACGACGCTCAGAAAATTTTCCGATCGACGTGTGAGAAAGTCCTCGCGAAAATTCGTCCTCGAGAACCGCCGCGCCGTATCAATCCCTACAGCTCGTACTCAAATGTCGACGGTAGAGACCAAAGTAGACGGTAGAGTTAGAGTATTGCTTATTAAAAATCGAAATTATGAATTTTTTTCATAAAGGTTTCTCTCTGTTTCTTTATTTATTTTTGAGAGTTGCAACGAATTCATAGGAATCTTCTAATATAAAACATGGAAATATATGAAAAATCGATACACTATCAAAAACAGATTTAGACTAGTGTGATGGTCGATGATACCTGACTAAAGTGTAAAAATTATATTAAGATTAGCAGAAACAGTGCTGTGTAAACCGAATACGATTGGTACAACAATAATAATAATCCACAGGATCCTCTATGCATGCCACAGAACGCCTCAGGGGAGGGACTAAATCAACAATACGAAAATGTTCGATGCAAGATTAAAGTACCGGGAATATTCATATATCCCGTTACCAGCCTCAAAGTAATAGAGCCTCGCCAGACACCGAAGCTTTCCAAGCAGGAGGAAATGCGAGACTGATCGAATTGCAGGCCTCATATTTTTCAGATCGAGTAACGAATACCCGGTTAGAAATTCTAATCCGACGGAAACGCAAACGAAACCCACTAGCCCGATCATCTGCAAAAGCGCTCGTCGACGTAACGTTTGCTTTTCACATGCGAGCACGGAATCGCGTGTAGGGAGTCGTGTATACGCGAGCCACGGTTCGTTTAGTTTCGAATTCATCGTTAGCTTCCGCAATGTCCGTAGAATCAATTATTTAGTAAACTGGCATCTTGTTTGGAAACACAGCGAACTGTATTTGGAGCGAAAGACATGTAAAGATCAAGTACCAAGAATATTCAGGTTCTAACCACAATGTTTCATTTTCTAGGATGTTCAAAGTGTCGATATTTCACGATATTCACACGTAATGCAAAAGTTTTTATGGCAGCGATATAATCGAGCAGGGTCACTAGACAATATTTTGTCTTCTCGAAAACTCATTTTACGAATATGGCCTCAACACTTCCAGTTTCACTAGTTTTCAAATGAAACTCACAGAATCAACAAATACATTTATAAAGTTTGTCACGTACATACCGACTTCTTAATGCAAGCAAATTTTCCACCCACATAAAATTCACAAAGTCCTTCTGGCTCTGGCTTGTCCTAGACGAGTGTAGTCCCCCAAGGCGAGCCCTAACATTCGTCGTTCGCGGTTCGATTCTCGACCGCAAGCGTTCATATTTCAGCCGGGATGCCCCGTATCCTTCTGCGAGGCGATGACGTGGCAGGTACGGGAATCGATTCTCGAACGAGGGAGACAGGAACGAGAGAAGCGAACGACGAGCGCTGCTTTCATCCAGATTTAACGCTGGCATTTACATTTAGAAGAGCTTCTCGGCGAGCTGTTGTTTACTAATCGGATACGGAAAATGGTGCCCCAGAGCCGTGAGATTCGTTCTTAACGCTGTAAACACGTTCCAATGACCAATCCCGATGCTCTGCCTGCGGTCGGAGCTTAACGAGACCGTCGTCTGCGCGGTCGACGGTGCCTGTGACTCCTTCGTCGGAGCAGCCTCTTCCTTTTCTCGTTTGTCGAACTTCCCAACTACCGAGCATGCTTCAATCTCGATTCGTTGCAAGTCCACGGTTTTTTTTCACCTAATCTCGTCTTGCTGGAACGGAGATTGAACTTCTGAACCAGTCTGACTAGTTTGAGAAACGTCGATAAGGGTGTCAGTTTTTATGGAATTGCTTATTGAGGAAGTTTAGAGTGATATTGGCGTGGTTACGTTTAAGCAGGGCGTAGAATTGGAATTATCATTATATTGTTAACTTTGTGTTTTCCTTTTATGGGTCATTCGTTAAATTGATAATTCTAATACTGTTAGGTCATCCCATAAGTACCGCAGACTGAGTCAATATTTAATGAAAAAACTACAGAAATTTTATGGTGACGAAATAATGACTGTCAAAAAGGTGGGAAAATATCGTAGAACGAAAGAGACTACCTTTTCTTATAACACTTAAGGATATGTTTCATATATTAATTTGAGTAGCAGAAGAATAAGTAGCATGAACTTATGGGACGATCTAATAGTTTTAAAATAGTAAGGCCAATACCTACTTTAAAATATTGAAACTTGTAACAGAATGAAATGGCACCGTGAATTCAACATTTTCTTACTGTTTTTTTATTGCAACACGTTGCCCTGTACCTCGCGATCTAACAAACAACGATTTCGTCTTTGCAGCTTCTAGCGGGCAACAATAATCCTTACACAGAGGAAAAGCAGATCTTCGACCCGGCGATCGTGGCTACAAAGGTCCGTTTCATCCCTTACACCTCCCACATGCGCATGGTATGCTTACGGGTGGAGCTTTATGGCTGTCCATGGACCGGTGAGTGAAATTTATGGCCACTCATCTTTCTGTCCGTACATCACGATAGCGTGCTTATTCGCGACAAAGCGTCCGCCGCTAAGTATTGAAAAGGACGACGCAATAGTTTTCAGTTTCGCGCATTTTTATCGCCCCCGTCGCAATTTTTCATTTTCTCGAATCGAGAGACTTATTATAGCTTGGAGACGCGTCGACGTGCCGGTGACCATATCTTTTACTTTCGTACCTTCAGAATCTAAAAATGGCTTCGTGTCGTCGGCTTCAAACTCAAAATTTAACGTTTCGTTTCTCTTGGAAGGAATCTCGAATAAATTCGGGTAAAAATACCGAAAACCTGCTTATTACGTCTCTTCCCAAGTTTTTAACTAACTGTCATAATTTTACGTCTCGAAATATGCCGATGAATATTGAAAGCTTTGCGACATTTAATATTTTCCGAGTTCATAAACGTAGTATTTACTCGGTTGATATTTATAATTAGTCAATTTGCTGCAATTTCGAGTAACGTGTAATTATCAGGTTAATAATTTGAAACATATTATACATTTTACACTTAATTTGCTACGATATTTACACATTGAAACGCAGCAGTATTTGCTAAAATTATGAATAAATATTAGTAATTTAATGATGTTTACGTATTCAACCATCACAGTACTTGTTGATTTACATGTTTGCAAATTATTAAAATAGTTATTCCTTAATCGTCAGTAATTATGCTACGTAATTAAATGCATTAAATCATTCTTATTTCGATCAAATTTCTCGTCTACTTCTTTTATCATATATCTCACTGCTTTCTTCAAGGAAAAATTACGAAAATCACTTAAGAGTTTAGGTGGAACCCTACACTAAGGGCCAAGTAGTCGCTGCAGAATTTTAATCTTGTAATAAAGACTGGAACTGCCAGCAATAACAATTGTCTAGATGCTTCGTTTCATGGACATTTTCCTCTTTTATCGTCGGCCTCGATACAGATTCTTAAACAGCGATCGAAGCGCAACAACTTTGGCCTGTTCGAGGCCTGGCATTAACGCAGATTTACGAGCGGAAACCACTCGAAAGGGAGTGTGCAGGTATGTTTGCGTTAATCTGACCCCGAAACGATTCAGCGAGCCCTGGAGGCTCGAGCAGAGCATAGTCGTTGCTCGAATTCACGGTTATAAGTATCGATACACGGTGCTGCACGGTGTCGATGGTGCTCGTAATTGCTTACGCCCGGTAAGAAATATTTACACCGAGGATGTTTGTTTTCCATTATCGAATTGTCCCGTTCGCATCGAAGCGTCGCACTCTACCCGCTGTGTGTACCCGTGCCGAACGATCATGGTTACTCGAAAAGGTGCTCGAATTATCGAATGAACGCTGTTCCCATTTCGACGCTGTTCCCGAGGATAACAACGGCGCACCGTAAACGATTTTGTATATTCAATTCTGTTACGGCGACCGAGCAATTACTGTAACGAAGTACAAAACTCTGATGTACCATTGTATTCGAAATCGGTGGAAATTATTAATCGCGCCGGGTGAAATTGCCGTTTTCATGGGTCAAATCGAAATTCAATGTTCTCGAAAAATATTATGTGATTCCGTTGGAAAGTATACTATGCACTGTATGTATTTTTTCTCAATTATATGAATTCTGATCTATGTTATGTATTTTTTCGTTCAAGTTAAAATTCTTATTCATTCTGGGTGTATTTTGGCATATTATATTACAGAGGACGTAGTTACTCTGATTTTGATCTACGACAAACAAAATTTATGTAACATTACTTTTTGTCTGTTGGAGGAAGAAAATTCGATATAGCAACTTCTTCGAAGTTCGGGAAGAAAAAAGTTTACTTCCACCCCCAAAGCCATAAAATTCCTCGTAAAAGAAACTATTCCATGCATAAAAAGTGTACAGACTACTTAAAAGATAGGATACTTCATTCTGTGCAACCTTCTATTGTATTAAACATGCATAAGAAGTGTACAGACTACTTAAAAGATAGGATACTTCATTCTGTGCAACATTCTATTGTATTAAAGCGTACCCTTCACACAGAACGGAAAATAACACGAAACGAGTCAGTCCCGTTTTTCAGCAGATCCTCTTAATCCAAGAGGACGTCCCCGTCCTTTTCGCCTGTCATTCGCGCGAAAGACGAATTTAATACCATCGGATTTCCAATTTCCCTCCGACATCTGTCGATTAAATTTTAGTGCGTTGTTCATCGAGCATTAAAACCGCATCGGAATGAGCGCAGCCATTTTATTCCCGAAGTGTTAAAACTTGTACCGCGTTCGTCTTCGGTGACGTCTGTCAGTTCTTGCAGCAGTCCTTCGGCCATCCAATAAATCATTTTCCGTATTTCCCCCGGGACCAGGCGAAGTAAAATGGTAGCCTTTTATTGGGCATCGTCGTGGCGTTGATGAAGATCTATAAAGACAAAATTACGACACGCTTCTGCGGACAGTTTTCATAGGGAATCATTCTTTAAACGAATAATAGAAAACAGTCGTTGGGTCGGGTGATCGTTATTTTTACTTTTAAAAAATAATTCCCAGCGAGATTCCAGTCACTTTGTCCAATATTGGTATTTCTCGCAAAACTGCCGAAAACGTTCATTTTTCGGGTGTACAAAAATATTTCCAATTTTTTCCGAATTGGCGCGAAGAAATCTCGCGTTTTGTTAAATAAAACAATAAAATATTTGACGTTCAACATAAGCTATACCATATAATAGGTTGATCTAGATTGAAAATAGAGAATATAAAATATCTCTAAATATTACAGAGAAAAATTCCCATTCGCAGTATCCATATCATCGAAGAACAAAGAGAAAGTAAGGCTTTATTTATTAAATTCCGTATATGCCGCCTATTAATACCTGGCCGCTCTTACGAGGTATCCGTTACTACCTTCATAAATTATACAGGAACGAGCTACACTCGGACAACAGGTAATCGAGGCGGCCAGGCGTCGAGACGCCGGGATTTAAAACTTTCCGGTCGCGTCTTCTCCTGGGGACGTGCACTTTATCCGTCGACCAGGGCGCAATCTTATCACATATCGTTGGGAATAAAATGTCCGTCCCATCGCCACGTACGGGCCGCGATGATGCATAGTTCACGAGCGTACCGCCTTACATGCACCTTACACCGTTTCACGACCGTTTCGTTCTTGTTGCAGAGGGTCTGGTGTCGTATTCCATGCCCCAAGGAATTAAGAGGGGTTCGGAGGTTGACCTTTCAGACAGGACGTACGACGGCAGGGAGGAAGGAGGTTACCTCTCGGGGGGGCTCGGTCAACTTGTCGACGGGCAAAAGGGTCCTGACAACTTCAGATTGGACGTCAGTGGTAACGGGAAAGGTGAGCTGCTTCGTGCTGGAACGAGATTAGCGCTAGAGCCACGATCGTGTCTAGATTAGCGTGATAGAGCCGTCCGCGATACGTTCGCGAGTAATCTGCTCGTTGACCGACTTCTGCTATTACGCTTCCATCTTTTCTCGACTATTTCTCCTACTTTACTGTTCCTCGCGGATACTTACTTTCCTTTAAGCTTCATCGACGAGCGTTGAAATTTGGCATTTCGGTGGGTCGTAAAGAAGGTAAGGGGAAAGGTACTTTACTGTGCTGTGAATCCAGCCTGCCCCTGATAGCAGGTTCGAGCGTGTTCTATTTGTGAGATTTTGTGTTATTGGAAGTTGAAACTTTGCGTTTCGACCCCTTAAAGGTTCTTTACCAGATGAGAATCTTTATATGCACGCACAAGAGAAACATCACTTAGTTCCCTGATGCATGAATTTTATTTTATCTAACAACATTAAGTTACAATAACGTCAAGTTAATCTTAAAAGGTTGAACCTGTCGAGCTATTAAACAAAGCCTTTTCATTGAGCATGGGATATTCTGAAGTACACACAACCAACCATGCGATATAACAAGACAAAAATGGAAGGGAGTGAAACAGAACGATCAGAAGAACTCATGGTAGCACATTTTCTCTTGTGCAACAATACTCGTCGAACTATTCGTAGCGGTTCTCAGAGTGTTATTAAATCTCAATTGTAAATGCCTTTCATTTCTCCGGCGGAATTAAATTTGCTAGGCGTTATCGAACCCGTTCTCAAGATTAATTTAATACATATTGAGTGCGTACAAAGGAGCTCACGGAAGGAATAGATTGCGTGCGCCGTTCCCGTGGAAAAGGTTTGCACAACGTCTGAGAGACTGTTCATCGAATGATTTGAGAAAATACGGTACTCGGTATACATAAATTTCGCGTTGATTAATATGCATTGTACGTTTACTGTACATATCGGAGTAAACTTAACTGGCACCTCAAGGCCATTTTACCGTCAGTGAATCACGTCAGACAAGACTTCCACTTGCAATGCCATGCCAGTTTATCTCTCTGTTTGGGAAACAAGGATCTGGCAACTGGAGGATTACACAAAGTGACGAAGGATAAAGTTGGGTGGCCGTGAACTTCCGCTGGATTTTAATACGATTACAAGTAACAAATTGGCTTTGAAACATGTCTACCTAATATTCATATTACAGCCAGAAAATGAAAATGGTCTAAAGCGTTTTGAAACGAATATTAAACAACTTAGGGACCGAATGAAGAGGCTATTCGGTTTATTAATCCCGCGTGCAACATTGAATTTTAATTTTTAAGCTCAGAAAGTTCTTTGAGAAGTTCAAGAGGATTGAATTTTAAAGGCTCTTGAACGCAAGCTCTACAGACCAAGCCAGAATGATAGGACTTAATTATTGTTTGCACTTGTATTATCTACATATTTCAATTTACAAAACCCGGTGCGATATAAAATATTGCAAAAGCTTCGCTTGTCCGGTCGTTTTTTGATTCTTTTTTAACAATAAAATATACTTTTCTCAGTATTTAGATTTATATAACTCAGTAGTTCAGTAATATAAACATTACGAACTAGTAGCCGCTGACATAAAGTCGCTCTGCGTAAAATTGCCGATCAACAGTGTTTTAAAATAATTGATCTATTAAATCTCATTGACAATACATGAAGTGTCCTACCATTTTGTCCCTGGACTGTAATCCACCGAGTCAGCCAGGAGAGGCAAGGCGAATTCATCGACGCGGCTCCCAGGGTTAGGGTTTAAAACGAAAATAAAATTTCCCTCGCGCCGATTCCAGGTGTGTAGGCCAGTCGGAGATAAGGGAATCCCAGAAAGCTAGCGGCAGGCTAGAAGCTCGGACTCTCGAAGGCGAACGTGTTCCTGTGCCGCACTCGAATCTGTTCCAATTTACATTTATATTGAACCGCGGGCTAGACTGCAAGCCACACTGCTGTTTACCGGCTCCCAGGATACATTTGTGTCTTTCCATTTACGCCGGCGAGACAGGCCGGCGCACTCGGAACTACGTACTTTCAGCTTCTTAAACTTTTAAACCCGTCGGGACTGCGTACTGCCTTTCCCGACTCTCTTTAAACCGTGGTGCAACCTTCTCTCCTCGAGCTCTTTCCAATCAAGCCTGGCTGTCCGTCATTTCTACGAGATTCGCTTCGATTTCGACCGCCGAGAAGCTCGAAGGAATATTCTTGCCAAATTAACGAGTGGAGATAATTTGTTCTTATCTACCGAGTGCAAGGGGATGTACATTCTTTTCGTAGCGAAGGTGGTTTCTTCAAAAATGACAGAATTATTAGCGTGGATATCATTTCATCGCGAGGAGATCAAATCAACAGTGGTATCCTTCGAGTTGCAGGAGGATTGAAACCTGAATCCTGCAACTCAGTCAGAGAAAGGAAAGATAATTGCTGTCATATCAGAGCCTCGTCTGCTCTTGCATTGGGAAGAGATTATCAAACTCCAAGGGTTACCTTATTGCTTCGAAAAATCACGAAGTCAATATTAGTCCGATCAAACAAATTTCAGTCGGAAAGAAAACTGGTTCCACGTAAAGATTCAACTTTGCGTATTCAACAATGTAATATTTCCGAAACCATTCTTTATCCATGCTACCAGGTGGAGTGTCGCGAACTGTGCTTCCAACCCTACCGTCGTCCGAGAGTTCGAGATACTTGGAGATGTTTGTCATCGTTACGCAGGAGCGAACACTTCGCTTCATTTCGCACGAATAAGTTTTGTTAATAATTACAAGCACAACAGAACGGTCGGGTCTCTTCGCGATAAGATGTTTGACTATCCAAGACAATCGGTGTATCGCTGCAAAATTGACCATCGTTACGAATTACGTAACAGAATAATACGTTCTAGGTTGCGACTAGTTAAACGCCGCGGAATGGAGAGAAGTTGTCGCGTAGTTCGTCGTACTTGAAAAGCTTCGTCATCGTTACGCTGGATTGGGTACTTCGAGTTCCCTTCGGTTCTTGGATGAGTTTGCTTGATATATTGCTGCCAAGAGTAAATGGGAGATCGAGTACCTGATATAGTTCAAACATTATTGCAACTTCTGAACTAAGCGGATGTTCATGACTTCGTCATTGCTCGGGCTACTTCTACAGACTAATCGATTGTCCATTGTAGCTTTAAAGTTCAGGGAAGACGGTTAATCGTTGTCCGCGAAATGGTACTCCGAAACTGTGCACGGTGGTTCGATGATATTTGAATCAGGCGATTGTGAAGAGGAGGTGTGTAGTTGCTCTTTTTTGGTTGGATATACATGAAATGGCATCTACAGTCAGTCCCATAAGTATTCGTACCTTCTATGTCTATCGAAGAAAGTCTAAATTAAATGACAGGCATAAATTTTTCATTTATTGGAAACATTTATTTAGAATCACCAAATCTGTCGTTTAAATTAGACAATTGTATATCGATAGATGTAGGTAATACTTAAGGGACTGACTGTATATTTGCAAACAGTACGTAAGGCATAATATAAAGATGTCCTAGGACCTCGACTGCTGGATTTTCCAATTTTGCACCACCCGACTACGTCTACCCAAGATTCTTATTTCACCGAACAGCTGCTACATTAGCGAAACGCTATTTGCTCGTCCAGAATCGGGGCCGTTTAAGTCACAGGAATCCCTGTAGATCGTTTCCAAGAGGCGATAACGCGGGATCGACGCCCATCGCTCTTTACGAGCGCGAATACGCGGGGTCGTATAGTTTCAGAACGGTTTAAGTGAGAAAATCATCAGGCTTCGAGACTCTGGTCGCGATATACCTACGGCGGCGGTTATCTTACGACCCTTCCGAATGTTCTGAATTGATGGTAGATAGCGGCCGTGCAAGAGGCGGCGACGACAGGAAGCTGGAAACTATTTACTCGAGGGACGATATTAACGGATGGGGTTTATATGAAAACGGATAGATCGGAACGATATAATGCCGGGCGTACGGGTCTCGAACATTGTCGAGGGAGCGGAAGGGACCGTCGCGGGAAAATCCAAAGCCAAAGGGGTATAGAATATACCGAATTGAAGGAGAACGATGGAAACTCTCGCAAGTTTTAATAAGCTCTATGGCCCTTACCGTGTCTGCTGCAACAGCCCAGCCTCGGCTCCGTCAGGACGTCGAGATGGAACTGCCCTGTTTCCGCGTCCTCGAGAATCCTCGTTTTTCGTCCATTCTCTCCCTTGGAGAATTCGTCGAGGACACGAGATACAGTCAAGCAGGATTTATAGCGTAAGGAACGGATTTGTGGTAGGTAGACCAGCAAGGATACTGCGTATCAGTTTCTCACGATCTCGTGGAGCGGTGTTAGGGTAAAGTAGAAATTGAAACCTAAAGGGATAATGAATAGGAGACTAGTTTATTGCGAATAGTCTCGGTATTGATGGAATCTAGGACCTAAAATGCATCAAAGGTGTGGATGCTTCATTTTCAGAAAAATGGATGTTAACTCTTTGCACTCGAAACGTGACTCTCGGTCACCACTAGGTTTGACGCAGTAAATCGATCAACAAGAATGTTTGTTTAGGTTTAATTTCTTTGGACTCGAAGTGTTGATAAAATAATTTCTCGACGAGGTATAGGTGATCTGATTAAGATCAGCATTCGTGGCAATACGATGCTAAAAAGATATCTCGAGTTGGTAGTAGAAACCAGAAAGAAAGGCCCCGAATGGAAAGGGTTGAAACTAAGGTTTAGTTTGATGAATCTGTCTGTAAATGTCTATTATATTTATTTGAAACAATGTATAACCAAAAGTGCTAGTTTCAGCTTTCCGTAATTTAATTATGAGCATGATTTAGAATAGTTGGAAGGACCAAGTTGAAGCGGAGCACACGTTTATGTGAACTTTATTCATTATATTTGTGTCCAGCGCCGAAGTGGGTCCCTCATGTTACGATACATTCTCTATAGACGTTAGCCTAACTTCCGTCAGTTCATCCAGGGAATGCGAGGCAACGGTGGAGTTTCCGAATTCGCGCATGCGGGCGAAAGTTTGGCCGAAAAACCGCAGCCAGGGTCTAGCTTAAAGGCAAAAATTTGAAACGGACCGCGAAAAGTAACGGGGACCAGTTTCTGGAAAAACGGAGCGCTCTGGGTTTTAGGATTATTGCCAGAGGCCTTCCAAGTATCGTAGAATTTATTTGAAGGATTTGAATTTGCTTTTTTATTTAGGAATCTTAGAAAGTAAGTCTCAAGAAAAATTGTTTGCTCAATGTTGAACTCGCCCCTTCCAACGGAAGAACGTTTTTCTGGAGCATAGTTTGCTATCGCCAGAACCAAGTGACATATCTAAGGTGATGTTTTGTTGTGTGTCTCGGGAATGGTTTATAAGAGCATCTTAAAATGTCGATATGTGGGCCGTCGATGCCATTACAATTCAGAAAAAAATGTACAAGTGAAATATTGACGGGCGTGGAGGGAATGCTATACTTTCTCCTCTAACGTGGAGCGACGTTGAGAGACGGAGTGGATTACCGTGAAAGTTCCACAACAGGCGTTGTCAGCTTCTCTAAACGATGTTTCGTTGCTCTAGCGGATCCACCGACACACCTAGATCGGCTGGGGCACGTAGATCTACAGCGCACAAGCCGAGAGGGAGGCGGATAGCGGGCTACCGAATGTTAATTCGAAGCGTAATTAATATTTCGCGAGTGCTTCCAGCTAGGATCGATAAAAGCCAGGATTTAGCTGCAAGGATAATTTTGGAGAATTACCTGGAATGGTAAACCAGAGTATAAGTCACATGGCTGGTTTCAGTTCGACGATTAATCCCGAAACTGGAGGAGATGCTCTAGTTAATCAGTAAAGCTGATTGTTATTTGACTACTGGAACGCGATCAACTCCTGAAAAATAAAGATATCCGCGAATTCTGCTGTTCCTCTCGAGCATATGAAATTTTTACTTACATAAAAAATATTTTTATTTTACACAGAAATTTAATTTGGAGAACTGATATATGTATAAATATCATGTTACAAATTTGTTCAACACGTAGTTCAAACATCGCACATACCTCAAAGCAAAAAATGATTTACTTTATACAACATAAAGTTACCAAATCTATTTCACATGAAAATGTATTCAAAGATTCCTCGCACCTATAATTATTCACCGCCTCGGTTCGTCGCTAACGTATCTACGTTCACATGATTCATGAACCGCGAGAATGGCGAGAAGACCAAAGAACCATGGAATACCAGAACGGACATCCTTTTTCCATTCGCGAAGAAGGCCGCGGGATTCAATGCAGTCGCAGATTGCGCGAAACGTCCACTATTTCACATTCAGCTGGCAATTAATTAGGGCAACATTCAAAGAACAGCTGTCGTTCGGGCGAAAATAGGTTGGCCCGGAATTCCCGTCGAAAGAGCCACGGCGCAATTTGCAACAAATGCGTTCGCAGTTGAAACAATTTGTTCGTTTGATGCGAACGCCCACCGAGCTGTACGCGCCGCGCGCAAACAAATTTCGGCGTAGCTCGCGAATCGCTGGATTATTTATGTTACAGATTTTATTGTCTCGTTTATCGACGCGCGTTGTCGATGGAGTAATCGGATCCCAACGACGTAACCTGTCAATTTTCGGATTCGCCAAATGGCGAACGAAAATATCCGCTGTTCGCGTGCAACTAGAAATCGCGCAGATATTCGTGTGCGTAATAAAAAAAAAAAAAAAATGAAAAAAAAAACATTTGAGCGGTAGTCATAGTTCGTGAATACCGCAGACTAAACTTTGATGGGGTCAAAAGTTTGATTTTTATCAAATAGAGAGCGTACACCGAACGCACAGTCACTTTTCGATGCCGATAGAATTTGGATGAAGCTAGATAAAATAATACATACGTATAATGTTTTTACTAACGATGTCTCGTACAAAGTTTCCGAAATAGCTAACCGTACCCTTTTTGTTCCAGGATACGAATGGGTCGGTTGGAGAAACGACACGCCCAGTATGCTTGGACATCCCGTTGAAATAACTTTCGAATTCGACTACTCCAGGAACTTCACTGCCATACACTTGCACACGAACAACTATTTCACCAAGGATGTGCAGGTACGTTGTATTCTATGCGGTTGGTATGCGAGCACGTTATACAGAGGAAATTTTAACAATGCGGATCAATGCTTTAACTCGAGGCTTCCTGGTGTCTTAGTTGACCCAAGATATTTCTATATTATTCATAAAGCGATATTCTGGATAACTGAATGTCGATAAAGAGGTTTTATCTCATTGGCACCGTAATTCCTTTATAAAACAAATGTAAATTGAATTCACGGTCAAACTGGAATTTTTATAAATTATTCCAAGATTGAATGTCCCCACAAGACAAAGCACATATTCGGACCGCTCTACGTAATAAAGCAAACGAAAATTATTCGTTTGAATTATTTTCGATTTTAATTCATTTTTTTTTTTTTCGAACACGCCTCACGGACTCGCGTCGCGTTCATAATTCACAACGAACGGCACGATTCAGTTCCTAAAACAATGTATCACAGGGAGATGGAAAATTCACAGCGAATTCGATCTACCGTGGAAACGGTGTCGTAGAATGTTCAGTTCCGAGCGACAACGGATTAAATTTTTAATTCGCTGGCTCACGGGGCGGGGGGAGGGGTGTTTTTATTCGCTTAGAAGAAACGAAATTGCCTCGAGTGGCCGATAGTTATTGCCCTATTCCGCGCATGCACGCGAGCCACGAACACGCCAGTCATAACCGACGAAGAAGAAGAGGAAGAAGCGTTTCCATCACGTTCAACGATTTCCTCCCTGTTTACTCGTCCACCAATCGCTTCATTCCTGATGTGCACAGTGTATACACACCCGCCATTTCTCCGCAGGTCTTTTCTTACGCGAAGGTTTATCTTGGCGCGGGTGGAAACCAGTTCAACGGAGAGCCGGTCCAGTTCTCCTACATACCGGATCTGGTGTTGGAGCAGGCACGTGATGTTACCATAAAGCTTCACTCACGTGCCGGTCGCTTCCTGAAACTGCAGCTGTATTTCGCGGCGAGGTGGATCATGCTCAGCGAGATTATCTTCGAATCGGGTAAGGAAAACCGCGCAGGAGCTCGATAAAATAAATCACATCCCACGTGAGAAAAGGGGAAGTGAGTATAGACGTAGATTCTAAACTAATTCATTCGAAAGTTATGGAAGAAATTGAATAAATCAAATTATTCGATTGGTAAGTTTATGAAATCGCAGCTTAGTTCGATCTGCAGGGGCAAATTGACACTAAACCTACCACAACTGGTCAAATGATCGTTTTCAAACTTTTGTATACAGTTCTTATATAGAATATATAAATAATGTACAATTGTTTCCTGCATTACTCAATTTAGTACCACGTGAAATATTTTTGCATTCAATTGAAAAAAGTGTTTTTAAGACTAGTCCTTTGTTTCGTCGCAGTATATATAGGTAAAAATGAAACCTCGGTAGGTTTAGTGTTAAACAGTCACGCTGTGGGAGTGTCCTGTGAATTGGAAATAAGTTAGGTATGTTATGTAAATGTGGGTGCAAAGTAGGTTAAACGATTCGACGTCCTGTTTGGGTCTTTCTCGGTAACCACACCTAGCCTGATAATAAAACGTTCAAAGTTAACGTTAATCCATAATAGAATTTAACAAAATTGTGTTTAATGCAATGAGAATTACTCCGTGGAGGTGTAGAACAATTATTCCGAGAATTAGTAATTAGTTATATTAGTTTCCGTGTCGTACACCGTGCGTGAGCATGATACTGCGAATTCAGTGCTTATTAAAGAAGTTTGCCTGCACTTTATAATGTGTTTTCGAGCACCTCTCAAGCGAGAAGAGGTAATTAATTACAAAGCCCCTACTTATTTTATTACGGTACCCCTAGGGACAATCTTATCTCGCGTGTACTTATTGCAGCCCTCAGCAGACATGAACCTTTTTAATGAGAAATTAATTATTTCGCAACTATCCCAAATAAACCATACCCGGTTTATTTATTTGTTCGACGTTTTTGGACAGCAAAAGGAGTGAACGCGAGACAGAGAAAAGGGGGTTGGTGCCGAGATATCTCGAACGAAATAACTTCTCACGAATCTTGAGGCTGCTACGGCATCTTGTTCAGGCCCGAAGAGTTTAACGCATCTGGTGAACTCGGGATCAGAGAACGGATGAGTTTCGAAGTCCTTCTTCTTCGATATCCCGAACAGGGTCGATTTCCAATTTTAGGTGACACGGTCCCGTCGCTCCGCCCGCGGGAGCGATAGAATTATTGGAAATGATGTGGGATAATCAAACACCTCAGCGATGATACGTCAGATCGTGACGGTTTTGCCATAATGGGACAATGAATTCCTCGCACGCGGCTTTTCGTGGATAAGTCGATGGGATACTTATCTACGCGCGTTAACACTTTGCGGGACGAGAAAATTATCTGAAACGAACAGATGATAGCTGTGTCACACAATTATTGATATTTCTAGATGCAAGATATTTGCATCCGTGGAATTCCGTCAGGCACACTCTACAATTAAAAATTAAACCTTTCATCCTCTATTTAACGTTATGACAGATATAATAATCGTCACAATTTCTACGAGGTTAAAATATTGTTTCTATATAATTGAAAAATACCTGGCCAAACCAACTCGAGGTTTATTTATAAAGTCTGATCACTCAACAATCCTCTCTAAATTTACCTTAATGGAAAGATATTCGCGACTGGTAAGTTCTTCAGAGGCGGTTTCAGCGGTTATTCCGGCGATGTTGCACGGTCGACTTTAAACCATCGTAGCCGAGCAAAAAGTGGAAGTATCCGCGGCACGTTGCACGAATGAGAGCACGTGGTCGCGGGCCAGAAACGAAACTTACTTACTCGCGAAGCACACTCTCTGAAAGTTTCGTTCGACGAAGTCGGCACGGGCTTGCGCGCGCCGAAAGAGCGAAACCGTCGTTAATCATTCTCTCAGTGCGCTGGTGTTTTCTCGTTCCAACGAAAGATAACTTCGATTGCTTAGCCTCGAAGTGGCACGGAATTCCACGCCATTCCTTTCCCACATAATTCGCGTTCGTTTTTTACCAAGACGTGGCACGAATCGCTCAGCCAGATTTATATTTGATTCCCTGTCCAGGCGTTTCCTCATTTTTTCTTCGTCGACACGATGATCTTTAACGATCTTGTACGCGAGAAAATCAAGTCAGTTGGAAAACGTGTTCGGATAACAAGGACCTTCGTTAACACGTTCACTGTGGTGGCATGTATAGAGGGAGGGTGGATGGATCGAATCACATTCGACATTTTCTTAAATTATAGTATTTGCAGTAATTTAAAAATATTTTTATTTCATCTTTCCACGAAGAAATTGTTCCTCGGATATATTTACACACTCACGATTGGAGATTCGAATCTACTAGTACATGTTTTCATATTTTTTTATACCTTCTTTAACTATTATACAATTTTGATTTCTGTCATTACAAGATAACTTTTGTTCAATATTCTCCACAATTTTCCTCAGTTGCGATCGCCAACAGCTGACTGAAACAGAAGGCTGGTCACCCAACAATGTAATTACTTATGACTTGGTCCGATGGATCCACCATCGCGAAACACACGCCTAACCGTTACAGATTACGCGAGTATCGCAGAGTCCCCGGTAACGGATCAGTCACGCACACGTTTCAGCGATCCCCGTCAAACGAGCCGAAACGAAACTTACTTCGCTGCCACTCGGAGCGAGACGCCCTGGAAAAGTTCGGCACCGGTTCGTTGGATCGGCCAAGAGACCGAAACCGTCGTAAATCATTCGACGATGGCTCGTGGTCCCCAACCACCAGCGTTAGGGGACTTTAATCTATGGAGTCCGAAAAATCACAGTCTCATTAGGATTTCTTCTCGAACGAACTGTTCAGTCGATCAATTTGGAACTTTATGCTTGTACCCTCTATACCTTTGGGAATAAGGAAACAAAATTTTACCGAGGAATGTGAGTAATTATTTTAATTTTTCCTACTTAGTGCAGGCATTGTTAAAAAGAGCATTTATCGATTAACTCTAAGGGTCTAAAAATAGGTAAAATGAAATTCAAGTGACAATATAGATAGCTATCGAGGCACCCTGTATATCAGTCGCATCTTCCCCCAGGGGAAGGAAGTTGTCTCGCGAAGAAAATCGTCGACAGCAATTTCGTGCCTCGTAATTAATGTCCACTCTTAACAGGCAACCGTGGCGCAATTAACAATTCTCAAACTGGCGGCTCGCTCCCTCGCCGAACTGACCGTAAATTAAATCTTCGCTTCGATGTGTGTACTTCGACTAGGACTGGGTAGACCTTGGCAAACGCCGGCCAATTTATCGCGATGAGGTGGAAGTTTGAAATACGAGTATTTTACATTGCGAAATTGCTACCTTGGGCTGGCTCGCGGAACGCTTCTGGTATCGCCGTCGTGTTTGAACGGAAACTTCGACTTTGAGTTTTATTAACATTGTGGTGATCCTTAAACTTCCGTGACCTGATTTACTTCTAATTAACCGAACGAAATACCCTCCTTTGTTTCGCCAGTTGGTCCACGATGGAACACTCTTGGTTTTTGTTTTCCCCAGTTTTCCGATTAAATATCGTCTAGCCTTATCGGAAACCATTAATTCCATTAGCTATTGCTTACAACTGGAACGTTTTAATTAAATAACTAGCGCTATTAAAGTCTGGAGAAGTTTTCTTTCGAGTTCTCCAATGAAATGTACATTATTTATTATAACTTCCGGTATGGAAGGTAAAAGCGTGGATCGACGAGTATTTTAATTTAAGATTAATCAGGTCCTGTAAATAGGAAAGAAAATTAATGGGTTCTTTTGTAGGGAATTATTAAAAAATAATAAAACGAATGCTGAATATTGCATCTGCTTTACTTCGTTTTTTGTTTTTCTTAGTTTTCGTTCAAATAACTACTTTATGAAAAACCGTTAACTCCGTAAACAGTTCCTTACGATAGGACCTCCCGAAAAAGGACAGCTTTCCATATTCATTAAATCTGTTAACCATAAGATATGGAGGATTGAAAGGTTCCTCTAATCAATATTTTTATCGTAGTCTTATTCTTGACTGCAAACGAGGACAATTTTTAATATGAAATGCAGAATTAGACGGAGCACTACGTAAATACAGTTTTGAAAATAAAATATATAAAAGTTCATTTTCTCTATTATACATCTCTGTTGCCGAGAAAGATCCACGTTTTGGTTGAAAACATGTAATAAATGCTCGAATGTCTACGAGTTCGAACTATTAGATCGTCCCATAAGTAAAATATTGTAAAACGACATAGATTACTTTTTCTTATAACCCTTAAGGGTATGTTTCATATATTAATTTGAGTAGCGGAAGAATAAGTGGCATGAACTTATTGGACGACCTAATACATCGTCAATTTTGGTACAAGCATATGTTAAACTCATATGTATATATAGAAATTGTTTTTATCGAGCACCCGATCGAGCACCGCTATGCAATAGGGGGTTGAAAGGGTGCCCCACCGTCCAATTCCTTTGATGGCCGCAAATTTCATTAGTCCTCATCCTTGATGCGCAGTAATCTCCGAATGGAACAACACCGACGATGAAGAGCCGAGGAACAAGAGTGCCATTGTATCGGCGACTGGCAGCCCCTATCAGAATAACGAGGGTCCATTGCAGAGAGACGAAGTGAAGGCCACTTTTAATAAGGAGGAAAACAACGATAATGCCCGTAAGTCTTCCCCGTCTGGTTTCTAGTATTGTCGCGTCGAAGGGTTCCCTTCGTAATTTTCCGCACGATTTCCGCTTTTCTTTATTCCCTTTCTTTTTTCGTTAGTCCCGCTCTTTTTTGGCGTTTCGTAGCTGCACGAAAATTGAATGCCGATCACGAACTGCATTTTTCCCCCCTCGTTGCTCGCCGGCGCCGTTCACTTTCGCAGCGTCAATTGGGCACAATGGAGCGAAAGAGTGAGTGTAACGAGATTTTGGAGCAAAATTTGATTCTGAACACCTTTGTCGCACCTGGTTTTTAAACGGAACGTGTCGCGACGATTAATATCCAACTTTTTCCATTAGTCCATTTCTTTTTTTAATGCTTCGAGGGAGTTATCGTTGGTACTATGATATCCACGACAACTTCATACTTTCGAAGTAACCAAGGACGAAACAATAAGGATTTCCAGTCAAGGATTAATTACGTAGAAATGTGTTTATACTTCAAACGTAGCCAGCCCTGTTTCTTTTTTTCGTTTCTTTTAATGCACCGCAATGTCTCCCGGTCGTTCTCGAAAATTCTCGGTCGTTGGTCAAAGAAACGAAGCGGAATCGAGCGACGATTGGAGTCCATCGACTCCTCGCGGAGTCTATAAACCGATAACGTAGCCGTGCCCTTCCTTCTGTTTTATTTTCGTTGCGAAGAGAGTAAAATCTAATTAATTTCTTTCCTCTCGGCGTTGTCCTCCTGAGAGCACTTTGCTTTGAACCGAAGTGTTAGGAGGAAGTAAAGCCAAAGTACTGGCCGACATTTCCGCGTGCTCGTTTTGCTCGGTAAACCGTCCAATTGTTATCCAGTACTCCTCCTTTGAGGCTCCCCCGACGATATTAAGCTTAATCGATCGTTATGACCCGACCCTGGCGATTCGTTTTACTTTCCATGAAAGTAAATAGATCAAATTACGCGGATTTTTTGTGCGAAGAATCGGGTTACTCGACTCTTCGAGAACTTCCTGGAGTTGCACTACAAATATACCTCCGTCGTCCTCCTTGAAAGCAGTTCAATTCTTGCCTCTCGCCGTAGGAAACTTTTCTGCTACTTTGCCTCGCAAATCCTTCTGTGCGAAACTATGACCTGGATGCGAAATCTCGAATAACGGAAATAAGATAAACAAGTGTTTATCTGTTACAATTTCGATCGAGATTTGAATGTAAATTGAACTCCACTCTTCTGTTCGCTTGTTCTGCTCTGTACTTTTCTTGATTAGTGCTTCTGCCTTGCAATTCTTCGTCGAGAAAAAATTACATCTTTTACATACTTAATTTAGTGACACATCTGTAGGCCTACTGAAAATGTCACAAAACTAAAAAAAGCTTATTTAATCTCATATTAGTTTCTCTGTCTACACACATAAGGCTCTTCATTCATTTCAATAACAAACGCTTTGACACTTTATTTGGTATTCGCGAGACCCTTTTACAACGTGCTATTACACGTAAATCGTCAAAAAGGAGAATTATAGATTTGCGTGTTCCGTCACGACGAAACGCTCGTTACATTTGGTCTTTCACGCGGCAGAACCAATATTCCATTTCCTGCGTAATAATCTTCAGCCAGCGTAAAGGGAATAGAAGAACCCGAGCAGAAACCGTTACGGGGCGTAACACTCTCTGTGTTTTCCCTCGCGCGTCGGTTCGAAGTGTATTCGCGCGGAGCGCAACGACGTGACATTAGAAGAGAAACGGAATGAGGCCGCCTCGTGGCAATCTCAAGCGGAGCGCGAAGCTGCTCGAAATTGCACGAAAATTTCTTTCAGGAAGGAAGGTATCGTGATCGTCGATAAAACGTCGTTCGTTCAAACGCGATCGAGCGAAACGGTAACGTCATTGGTTAAATGTGAAAGTAATTTTGTGCGAGGATCATTCCATGATAGACCCAGTCATAATTTCGAGGACTTTTCTGTCATTGAAATAGAACGTGGCCCGAGTAAAATTAGAGAAGATTCTCTTCTGGTGTTGAATTTGTTTTGAAACTGGACAGTGATAGACGCAGGAGTCTCAATTTGGTGATTTAGCCTAAAACAAACTTTATTTCGAGAGGTCCATTCTTCTCGAAGAAACGAAGAAAGTATCAACTCTTTTTAATTAATACTGCCAAATCTAAAAATTCTCAAATTTACCATCCTCTAATTTTTATGCAAATCCGATACCAGCAAAATGATGATTAAAACCCCATCTGATTTTGCATGGACCACGTCGCATTTGAATTTCGCCAAAAGTCCTGGCATCCAGGTCGAAAGGCGATCAATTCGACGTGGAATAACGCACAAATGTTTCTTTATCACCTGGCGGTTCCGTGCGTCGCTATATTCGTCGAGAGACAATGAAATGATGGATAACCGTCTCGCTATCTTCCAGTGAAAGCAACGAATCGATAAAGTGCCGATCGACCGTGATCCAATTACGACGAGCATGATGAACGTAATCTTCATTATCGCTTCGTCGTGCATTATGCGAGGCTCCCTTCGCGATAATATCCACCGTGATAGGTCGTGTACATTAGTGTATTCGGTGGCCAGTCCGCAGACGACAGAGTTGTGCACGCGTGCGTCCCATGGAACATGTTCAAACGTTCGCACTGGTCTCCAAAGGACACCTCGAAATCGAACGTGTACGACATGTAACTCATCGACGCTCCTACTAATTGGACGATATCGGAGCCTTTAATGGGAGAATTGGGTCTGGGCTAACCAAGGAAAACATAAACATTGGTCAAACATACCACAGACAGATGTATTTCTAAGGTGACACAATTCAAACAAGATTGTTGAGTTGACGAGTTAGGAGTGTTTTTCTATTAATAATTTAAAGTGTGATATCGTTAGCGCGATGTGAACGTACCCTCTATATCTATTGAAGAAATTTGTTGAAATTAAATGGTAGGTCAAACTTCTTCAATAGACATAGAGGGTATGTATATTTATGGGATTGACTGTATGTTGCATGTAGCATATCATATCCACGAAGCATTGAACCTACCCATTATACTACTTACTCATTATAGATCGATGAAAAGATACTCAGATTCGTGTGCACGTGTCAGTTCCAGAGAAAAGCAAGGAGCCAGAGTCCAAGCAATTCGTCGGCCTGGTCATCGGGATCCTGACTACTGTGATCGTGATGCTACTGGCCGCGATCATGTTTATTTTCTACAGGAATCGAAGACTCAAGGCTGCCCTCGCACCGTCTACGTTCTACGATCAACACGGCGATCTGAAGGTAGTGTAAATGATTTTTAACACCAGAGATATATCTTACACCTTTCAGCTACGTGAATATATAATTCTCTGGCTTACCTGAAGTCAACAATTGTCCTCACATTTTTTCTTTTTAAATACGGTATTCTTCCCTTCCTCTTCCTCAAGAGTTTTCCTCTTAGTTAACACTTGCAATCGCAATGCTGACCTCTTCTCTGGCCAGTTGCCATTCGTATCCCCCATAATCGTGACCAATACCAGCCCTATTCAAGATCTTTAATAAATTTTCCACTTTAATTCGTTCGAAACAAAGATAGTCCCCGTGGTTTAAACAGGATTATAATGTAAACGTAGCCTAAATAAAAAGCGAGCGAAAGGGCCGCAGAATTTTCCGTAAATGCAATCAGCCAGGGTGAATCCATCGTTTAAAACTTTCGAATTACCTTCGTTCGCGGAGCTGACATTACCGCGGTGTCGTTTCAAATCCTCGAACGCATTTATTTCACTCAGCTCGTCGCGACTGCGTCGCAAAGTTGCAGCGTTTCTCGCGTCGGTGTCCCCTCCGCAGTCATTCTCGAGGAAATTGTTAGTAACGGGAGAACCAGTGTTTCGCTCGATTCGTAACAAGGAAACCGTTCGCGGTCGGGAGGACGAAGCATTGAATGCCACCTCGTTACCAGCGGGTAATGCTTTAACTCGACGCCGCCAATTTGGTAAATGGCGACGACCTTGCTCCCCCCTCTTCAAGATAACGATTTTTCTCCCTGCCGCGACGACGACCACGACTCTCATCGGGATCCATTTTGTACCTAATATACTGTTGCCAGGGTGCATTCATTTGCAGAAGACAGTACTTCGTCGAAACCGAACGAGAAGAGGGAATGTTCGATTCCAGGTACCTCGTGGTTGAATCGCGCATTTAATATTTATTTTAGGTCGATAGGAAAATAATGTCGGTTTTCGGTCTACGCTTAACTCATGCGGCAGCCATTTTTCGAGCTTTTTTTACTTTCCTAGCTGTCCCAGGTGGTCGATAACTGTTAGATGGCTTACACCAAATTCCTGTGCCAGTTGTCGAACCGTTGTTCGTGGATCAGCTTCAACCAGTGCTTTCGATTGGTCGTTGTCAACGAGAGAAAGGCATCCGCGACCATTTTCATCTTCGAGGCTCTTATCTCCACTTCGAAATTCTTTGGACCAACGCATCTTCTTCAAATGCATCGTTGATATTACGAGTCATAGTTACAGCTTTATGACCCAGTTTATATTCATATAATAATATTACTTGCTTAGTATCCATTGCGAAGTAAATAACGCAAATTATTTGCTGTCTAAGCTCAGTTAAAGGCTCCATTTCATCATCACGAGTGAATCATTCTGAAGTAGATTAAATTACACGTGGTGATAGTGCATAGAATATACACTGCATCTGCCGAAACGATGTTCAATATCGCTCTAACGGTGGCCACCTATTTGCCCTCCGTTTCCAAGCCGTTTGACGAAAAGGCTTTTGAGCAATCATGGAAAATGTCTTAGCCGTGTTAGGCGTGCCGGGGCTGGATGCGAGCCATAGGAAGCCAAGTGTGAGAGGTAGGAGAGCTGGTCAAATATTTTCCTTGAAGCAGGTAAACGGGCATCTGGAATTGCGCATCGATCGGTGAAGCGAGGACCAAAAGGAATCCTCGATAAATAGCTGCAAGACTCGCTAACGCGAATATTCTCTAGGTGCTACGTTTTAATAACAAACTATCGCGAGGGAAATTGTTCCTAGACGTTCAAAGAGTCCTTGCTATCGTTGTTTCGATGTGAGTTAAGTAAAAGGCGACTTCGACATCTTCTATTACGTTAATGTTACGACAAGGGTCTGGGAAAGATAACCGAGTTACCCTGTCGGCAGGATGTACCAGCTTGTCTTTAAAACTCGGCAAGGTAGAGCTCTCTGTCGACGACATTCTCTAAAGTAGAATACTTGGTCGGTAAAGCATGATGTTCTGTCGACAGGTGAGACAAGTTCAAGTTTATTCCTAAATCCCAGAAAGTCTTCCTCGATGTACCAGTTTTTTATGATTTTTAAACCAAAGATTCACTCCTACGCCCAACAAGAAAATAATTGAAAAATAGACGCAAAACGTTGTATTCGTGCGATTAGACCCCTTTCATCCGCGGTACGAAATAAAACATACGCTACACTTTGAGTCAAAGTGATCTTAAAAAGCTCTACGCTGTGTCATATTGGCCCCTTGAAGCCGTCCATTCTTTATTACATTTTTTTCCCCCAACATCAAACCAACAGACGATATTAAGGTGGCCTGTTTCCGGTAGACCATATCCCGTATTTCCGTGGCGCGCGGAGGAAAAATTGTTCAAAGCGAAGGAAACGTACCTGCCACTTCGTTTTAAAGAGGAATGTCCATTCTTGCTCGTAAATTCCGGTCCGGCTGCGGCAGGGAATTATTAAAGTTTTATATTTGTTGTCATCCGCGCGGCTTGCTGTTCCGTTGGCTACCACCGAAAAGGCCATTCCTTTCTGCGCAGGGACGCGTCGTAACGAGGACGCGTGCTTCAAGACGGATCCACTTTGTCCCGGGGAAAAATTAATTACCGACGTTAGCGTGGTGAACAATGTTGAAACGCCGCGACGTGGAGAGCGTCGACGAAACATGCGAACACAAAGACCAGAAGAAAACGGAAAATACCCGGCGAACGAATTCCTATCCCCTACTGTTCCATTGAACGCGGGAAAGGAGAACGCCAGGGGTGGCGGAGAACGTCGCAAGAATATGTAAATACACGGAAAACGTGTTTCTTGGGAAATTGGTATTTAACGAAGCGCGAAGACGAAGAAAAGTAGAGACGAGTCTGGTTTGGTGTGAGCTGTTGTGAAATCGAACGAAACGAAGTTCATTCGCAAAATTGCATGTTAATGTAGTGAACTTCAAGCTTCGCGAATGATGACTTTTTAATTTCGCGCTATTCGGACGCTTCACTGTGGATAAGAAAATGTACAACTAGAGTCACGTTCTAAAAGGCTATGGGAACTCGATTTTAGTAGGAGCTTTTTGGTGCACGTTTACTGATTTCATTAAAAATTTTGGCGATTTGTATTAGGAGGTCGTTGATTAGAGACGAGATGTTCTCAAACTTCAGTCTTCTATTTGGAACTGTATCGCTGGTTGATTTTCGGATTTGGCCTAGGTTCGTTGGTGACACATTGATCCATTCTTGGTTTCAGATTTCTCTTGTTGCTTTCTTAATTAAAAAAAATATATTAATCTTGCTTTTAAGAACACATAAATATTCCGGTCTCTAATCTTTTTTAATTATCGAATGCAAATACAGTTTCCAGTAGTCGTATTTGTTGCTAAGCTTTCCAACTGAGACAGTTCGGAACTCCCTGTGTCGTCTATACGTTCGTGTCACCCGTGGACGAACCAATATAATTCCCGCTGAGTAAATTTTTACCAGCCACTACCCCCGCGGGGGTGGCATCGTCGGAGTCTGGGGTGGCAGGCAATCGAGCTGACTCCACTTAATTAAAAGAGCCAGTCGCATGGCCGTATTGTCGGGGGCGCGAGAAGACGTGCGTTATCTAGCTCGTTCACCCGTCCGTAAGCAAGCCTGTGTACACACGTAGGCATCCTCTTCATCGCATTCTACCCCGTTCCACGCCACTCCCGGTATTAGCCACCTGCTACTTGTCTCGTCTCGGCCGTTGTAAAGCCGTCGAGTGTCGCGATTTCCCTTTTTTGTTCAGCTGACCTCGTTGCATTTCCTGCAGACAAACCGGTCTCCCGTTCTTCGAGATGAGTTCACCCGGACATCGACCACTTGACAGGCGGCGCACAAGTCCTCGAGACTATTTATCCGGTGTCGCGAATCGTGTTGGGGATTCGCCACCCCGTTGTCACGACTGTTTCGATGTTTTCGAGAATCACGTAAATAGTAAACAGTGCATGTAAATATCAAAACGATTCCCTAACAGTCATCGATTGCAACGCTTTCGTGCGAGGGATCGTATGCATTCCAAGACGACTAGAAATTCTAATTAGTATCTTGATGAGGAGATTCTCCGGTATCGTGCGCTGTAATGGACGCCAGATTTTGGACGGATTTGAACCAGGAGATTACGAGCTGGGTTTGAGGTTTAGGAGATATGCGACGTTCCCGCATTGCGTGCCTTCGTGGCCCATACACCAGCCCTTATTTGGGGCGTATGCAAAATTCAAGGAACCACGTAAAGGGTTCTCATTGTCAAACTCATATCCTCGCCTTGAATATGAGATCGTGGATAGAACGTTCTATAATTTCCATGAAATAGACCTGTTTGAGTCGAGTCAGCACTTTAAGGGCATCGTATTATTGGAATTCTTGAATATCGAGCAGCTGGAGATTTCAAACTTTGACATTGCGCGTTGCTAAAAGCATTTTTGGAACTTGAATCTTCGAGTTAGGGGATGGCAATATATTTTTAATTTATTTACCATAGATTACATTTTTTTATATATTAAGGTTGTTCACGTTCCCAGAAGTACATTTATTGATATACAGTGTAAAGTGAATTTTCTTTATTACAATGGATTACTTCTTAAGAAATAGTAATATTTTTCAAATCATGTACATACAGTTGCGCGTTGACATAAATTCGTTTCGAAATTTGATCGCGTTTATTAATTTTCTAGTCATTGATAAGTCGTAAATCGCGAATGAAAAATGTAACGAAAACACGGGAAGGAGTGATCAAAACTTTCCCAGCTCGCAACGCATAAATTTTCACAATACGTTGCTGGAATTATTGATATTGATTTTGAGATTATCGTTGTTTCATTATAACCGTATTATTTATTTGCCACTCGTTCTGGCAGAAACATTTCGCAAAAATAAATTTTCAAATGTTTACCTTTTGTACCGGGTAATTCGTAATTTATCGATTGATATATTTCACCCCCGGGATTTTCATTGTTTCTGTAGAGTGCGAAAAAAAATTTTCCCTTCGAAAGCACGATATAATGGCTCGCGCAAGCTGGAACATTTCGTGTACAGCGACCAAACAATACCGACTTGTTTGAATTTTTACGTACTCGCAGCCGTATTAACGTGCCCTGTAACACAATGGCCGGCTCGCGCCGCTGTTTCACAGTTCGTTACTCTTTAACGTATCGTGAAAAATATGCGTTCCACTAGCGTGGACAACGATGCTTAACAAGAGTCAGTTTCCTGCCCTGTCGAACAATGTCGAAACACTACGAATTAGTCGCGCACTCCGCGTTATCTTTCCGCGGATTTTCCGTCGGATTCCCCCTCGAAAAATGAATGTATCATTCAACGTTGGCAAATCGTTCGCGATAACACGTGATTTCCTCCCTAATGAAATATTGGAAAAACCTGTCGACAGAAATGAAGCGCATGTTCATTATTCAAATAGCGGAGTAAACGTCGCGCGATTAAAATTTTCACGGGATAACACATCGAATATATCCTTTAATTTTTAACGATTCATAAATTTCTTCTCGTTTCTTTTTTCAAAATGAAAAGGCAATAAGACGCTGGGAGCTAAGCATCGATATCTATAATCGAGCATGATTCTTGCGTATTCGTTAACCTTCACTTCCGTTTCAAAAATTCCAACCCCTTTTTTCACTCCGACGCGACGCGGTCGTCGAGGGGCTGTACTGGCGCGTAACAGAGGGGTTGGCAGAACGGGGATGGAAGAGGGAGGCGTTCAAAAGTGAGGTAATACGATTACCGACTTCAGCTCCAAGGGGGCCTCGTCACGATACGAGGGGCGCCTGAGCGAAAACAGATTATTTTAATTTAAAGCAACAAACTCTCCGATTCCCCGTATACTGGTAATCCTCCCCCGCAAATTTGACGTACGCGTGTATCCGCCATTGTCACCTGGCGGTAGTTTTCGGATTAAGCATCGGGATAGTGCGGAGGAACGTTGTCGACGACGTGCCGACCGCCTTCCTGATGAAAATCAAACAGAAGACTCGCCAAGCTTTCCGTCCGCGCCGGTTGTGCTCGTTTGTTCGTTTGTTTTCGCGAGAAGATTTTTCATCAACGTCGACTGTGAATTAACGAATGGCGTAGACGTTCAAAAGAGACGGAAAATGTTATTAGAGGGAAATATTATTCTCACGTCGGTAATTCTCGTGCGTTGTGCGAAAAGGCTGGGAAATCATAAACGAGATTTTTGTAACGTAGTTATTATTCCACGTTTTTCGGTATTCTTCTGTATAAATTCGCGATTTATTATATCGGAGAGGTTCGAAAAATACTGCGTACTTTTGTTACTTTTTCTTGAGCATTTTCAAACCGTCTCACAGTGTGATATTTCAGCGATCTAGCGGGACAAACGGTCCTTTTCACCAGAGAACGTAAATATTATTCCAAAAAATAGGGTATAATTAATTATTAATAGGGTCTGAACCTACGGGAATCAGAAAGTGAAAAGTATATTAAAAATTGTTTACTTTTGAATAAAAATATATTCAAATAGAAGAGGATATAAAAATGTAATAAAATTGATCCTTCAATCAATTGCTTCGATCAAGGAAGACAAGGCAAGGTGCGTAACAAGCTGGAAAAGACGGAATCGAAACAGTACGAATTACACGACGGACTTCTTTATACAAAAGAACACGTTTAAAAAATCTGACTCATAATTTTCACGTTTGAAAGGCGCTCAAGCACGGACTGAGCCCACAATTCGATAACCGAGAATCATTGGGGGACGGCGCAAAAAGGTTAGGATAAGCGAAAGAGTAAAGGACACTGAGTAAGAGGCAGATGTCGAGCGAAGGCAGAAAATGTGCAAACATCCGACAGGTTGAGCAGCTTTAACGGGAAAAGAGCGGAAATGTACCCATGATAATGAAAATGGCAAAAAGCACTCCACTGCTAATTAATGGAAGATCGTTCTGTTCCTGAAATCCACCTCTTTGCACTTCTGGGATTTCATCAAGCAGCACACTTCGCCATTTCGATTTGTGTTTTCAACTTGGTCCACGACGCGGCGGATCGCCATACCTGTGTTTCTGGCATTCGCGGACGCGCGCGTTCGAAAATGTGTAGCTAAACCTTGACGAGCTCTGTTCACTCTTGAATTCCAATCGTCTACTTAATTTTTCAGATGAACGGTATTACTTCCTTACTTATTAAACTCGAAGAAAATTCACCGCAAACAACTCCGGTTTTGCTGATATTTTCTGAAAGTTTGATACTCGAATATTTCAGGAAACAATGTAGATACGATGATGTGCGCAAAGGGACTGTAAGAGAGACACAGTAGGGGCATTTGTATTGCAAAACAGGAAAGTCAATAAGAAACAAAAGTTATACGTAGAACTATAACTTTATGGAAGTTATAGTAAGGATAAATGAAGAAAAAGGAGAAAGATTCAAGAGGATCAAGGCTCTTACGCCATGGATGTGTGTGCACAATATGTACACATTATGTAACGAAGGAAAATTCGAGAGGACTAAGGTTCTTACGTTGTGACTGTTGTGTACACAAGTACAACACGAGAGCTTTGTTTATCTTAAATTTTTGGTCTTTTTCAATTCCCTTTACGTGTACCATCATAACTTTCTTACTCGTATTTTTTGTTGACGTCCCTGTTTTCTATGCATACCTCGTCCAATTTTGCTTCTCAATTTGTCGCATTGAGACTGTTCCCAAAAATTCGTGCACGATATTTCCTGAAATAAGTCATCAACAGACAACATATTCTATTGTATTTATTTAAACGTTTTGCATATGTTTTAAATGCACACTTCAGCCATCATAAATCGACCGAATCATTAACAGTACACGCCATATGAAGTAATAAAAAGAACAAACTAACGAGGAGCTTCTATTGAATTATAAATCGTTAAATTCCTCGACGGGTTACTTTGCAGCAACTTGAAATTCAACCGCGACGACCGGAGATTATTTAATAGCGCGCCATCGATCGTCCGCGTTCCGTGATAAACTGGATACGATATTAGTATGCAGCGAAACGTTCTCCGACTCTGAACAAATGCGGCACGATAATAAGTTCGCTGAAACCCTCGCAGGGAACTCAAGTTACGCGATAGCATTGTGTCGTTTATTTTAGCGGGGTTATATTGGCCCAGATGTCGAAGATATATCCGCAACGGGCGACGTCTAAGACATCGCAGGATATTCCCCAATAAAAGTATCCTTGGGTCAATCGAACGTATCTACGAGGTCAGGGATGTATCGGTCGAAAAGGTCCTTTTATACGATCGATTGATATATTTGTGTCCACGACGAACACTGGTCAATTGGAAAGGTTATTATCGTTCTGGTAGCGGTGTACTCCAAGAAAAGAAGTCGATTCTTTGCGAAATTGTAGACGGGGCGAAAAAGAATACCTCTGAGGAAAACTTGCTTGAAATATATCTGCCCATAGTGCCACAGGTGCGTAGAAGACAGTGTACAAGTATTATTGATTTATCTGAGAAGAATGCCTCCAAGGTGGAGTCTGTTTAAATGATTCCGTCTATACTATATAGACATTTCTCTCGACTGTCAATGATATTTATGGCAATATCGATGGCCATCTAAAGCCCTGTGCAGGATAAATGTGGAATACGTGGATGGAGTTTGAAAGAAGTGTAATAGAAATAGGAATAATATACAGGTTGTTAACAAAACTATGAGATCGTTTCGTAATAGATTCGTCGTATAAAAATAAACCAAAAAGCCCTGTAACAATTTTCTCAACAGGTTTCACAAAGTCAGTACTCCTCGACGAGGTAAATAAATAACGAAGGCAGAAAAAGAACGTGTTTGTAATTTCCCTCTATTTTTTTCTCAAATTTTCTTCGCTAAGTCCAACGTATCATGGAACGGCAAGCACGTGATCTCGAGTCGCTGAATGCAACAGACGCTTCCGTCTCGCGAATTGAAACGGCGAGCGTTCAACGAAGTAAGTCGCCCGTTTTAATGGGCGCCCGTTAACCGACGCTGTAAACGCGTTCGCCGAGAACTCGACGAGATTCTTCCCCGGGCGTCGATGTTTATCGAGTAATTACTATTTTCAATTAACGGGTCCGTTCGATCGATTATTTTTCGTTTAAACGAAGATTGCCCGCGCGATCGGTCGATAATTCCGGCTGCTGATTGGTTTCTCTATAATTAATTTTTCCTCGCGCATTAAATTATTCGCCCCGTTGCGCGTCGATCACCGAAACACGTTCGGTCTGCCCGAAGATTTCCATACTACCAATTACGAACGTTTCACTGCGATTTTCACTAGGCTCGGGCATCGAACAAACAAGGTCGCAGCCGAAATTAACGACGTGCAACGAACTCTACACTCTTGTCTGGGTCACGGTTCGCACTTTGTCTCGGGTCATTCCAGAACGTAACAGATCGATCTGCCTATTGATCTCCTTGTCGAGAAAACCTCACACTGCTGTTGCAGGACTTTATGGATATTGTAGGAGTCTAACCGAAAAATAAGGCACGGGGATTCGAACCCACGATCCTCGGATCCACAGTCGACCGCTTTACCTACGCGACCAATCCCGTACCCTACGTTTCGTGTTCTTATTTGACTCCTTATTGTTGGGTATGGGAGGCGCGGACACTACAATATTGAGCCGATTTAGTTGCAATCTTTGATGCAACGTTTGTGGATTGAATTGTCTTCTGAGGAAGGTAACAAATCTAACCTTGATTATATTTCATAACAAAGGACCTTCGCTCTAAACGATAGTATCAGTAATTTTTAAATTTTGTGTCTTTAATTGTGGACACCAGGCCTGAAGGGGTTAAATAAAGCTGCTGGTACTATACAAAAGAACATTTCTTATCTAACACTCCGAAACGATACATTTCACATGAAATTAACTTTGAACCGATGTTCCGATCACCACCATACAAACACTCGGGGTTAGAGAATTATACGTTTCCAATATATTCAGTTCTACCACAGTACGTTCATGTTACGCGACACCCACCCTCTCCTCGGAGCAGCTCCCGGGACACTAATTTTTCGCGAGAGGAACGGTACACGATCGCAAATGAAATCAACGCGATCCGTGATGCAACAGCCATAATACCTGGCAGGCGAGTGAACTCGACGAGAAGGGGTTGATCGAGTCATCAGCGGGAACGAGCAGCCGACGTTGCTTTGAATACCCGGCCGTAAGGGCGGAGGAAGTCGCGACAGGACTCCAGATAGCCCTAATGGCGAAAGAGAGGCGTCGGATGGAAACCCAGATGACAGGAAGACGAGCAACGTACCAGAAACGGTGGGCGATCAAAGAAAAAGGTGGAGAGGAAGAGGGCGAGGAAAGACGGCGTGAACGGGTGGGAATCGGGCAAAGAGATTCGAGTAGAATCCCAATGGCTAAGTGGTTATCTTATCTTAACGGCGGCGGTGCAGCATCTCGCCCAGCGAGTCACCCCTAACGCTTCCTAAACGGAAATTAACACCCCTCTACCCTCTGGTGCCCTTCCAGCCGAACCGTCTACGACAATCGAGCAGTGGGCAAGGCGAAAATCAATGGATATTATGTCGCGACCGTGGAGACTCGCGCCCTCGACACGATCTCGTTTATCGATTGATAAAAATAACGGGGGTGTGAGATCCCGCTTCCGACAGCGAATTGTTTGTTACAACAGGAGTCTTAATTTCCTGAGCTGACGATCCTTGACCGGGGCGTTCTTTTTTAGTCGCGTTTGCCACGACACACGGTCTTCCGGGGGAAAGCTGCGGTCGATAAGAACCGGCCACGCTGTAAGCACGAAACTATCCCCTTCGACAACTTTGAAGATGATAAAAAAGAATGTACAGATCACTTTCAATGTTACGATTGTAATCTCTATGCAGATCCACCTTTAGAAATAAGGACTTTTTGCGTCCTTGTGTGTTGTATAATTAATATATACGAAAAGAATCAGTTCAGACCTAATGATACGGAATTTATCTTGAAATTCATCTTCGAGACTCGAGCAGTACGAAGTTTCTATTGCTAGTATTCAATAAACTATCTAAACTTCGAGTCTTGTCACTGAACTTGACCTTCGTTAGAAACCTGCAGCCAGCCAAGCGAAATTAGAAAAATAGTCGACTGTTTACTTAATTAGTCGAAGTTGTTTCTCGAGGACGAGCTGTCGTGACCAGACCCGGTTACTGAACAAATACAAACGCGATCGCAACCTGGATACCCAGCTCCGACCTTCTATTTTTGGGAGCACGACACACGGTGCTCGAGATGTGGAACAAGGTTGCATAAATTCTGGATACTTTTTATCATTCTTCCCGTGGATTGGAGCTATCGATTCAGATACTGGACCGAACGTTAATTATTGACGAAAGAGCGTGGGCCAATGTGTATATCCCGTGATCCAATTTCCCTGACCGTTAGAGCGAGCAGCAACTAATAATTACTCGATGATATGATAAATTTTATTCGCGGGGAATTACCGTAGCCTCCGTTGAATGCATATCGATGCATTGCGCAGACAATTAAGCCGCGTGAAATTATCAGCAACGATTCCGCGGTTTCGTGGCTAGTTTGACGCGATCATTTCTGGTGTCATTTCTTCCCGTGACGAAAATATGTTTCACTGAATAAATACAGTACACGATCCCTCTGCTTTTTCTTCTAAACTTTATTATTATACAAAAATCATTGGCAAAAGTGCACTGAATCTGTTGGTGTTCATTTTGATGGACAAAATTAATTTGTAATAAAAATACATGTGTTTAAATCTTCTTTACAAAATCGGACGTTTCGTATGCAACAACCTAATATTTTCTGTTCTGACAGAAAAAGTTTGTTTAATGATCAATGAAAAATTTAGTTGGGAAGGCCGCGAGTATTCAAAAGGAGGTAGAATGGGATGGGGGGTGGGTGAGACAAAGTGACGGAAAGTTCTGGGGGTAGCATATCGCTTTTACCGCGCGATATACACGCGCGGCGTGTGCATAAATGTCAGGTGCATTAACGGCAACGTTCAATATTCGGCCGCAGGTCTCCGTGCAGGAGGAGGGTGAGGACAAGGGACCAATTTGCCCTCCGCTTCCGGCGCAGTACCACGCGGCTGCCTACACCACGACGACACCGCAACTACACAAAACTATCACGGATTACAGCGGTTGGTAGCGACGTTAAGTGCGATACTTAAGCCTTTCGAACTCTGCCTGTGCATGCACGGTTAGGCCGATTTAAATTAATTCAAACAGAGGTTGCTCGAGTCGCGCGATTATCAACGCCACACATCGTAAATTATTGCCCGGAAATTATTACGCGATATAGCGTTGCAAACGATTTCGTGTATTCAATTTTTTCGAAGCTTTCGAATGTCGGAAGTAATCGAGTGCTTTGATCTTTTTTTATTCTATTTGTTTAATTTAATTCGGAGACGATTCGAATTTGATAGTTATCAGACGTGATATATTATTGCAAGTTGTTGATTGCTGCAAAGCTATAGACCATCGAATGCGAAACAAAAGTATTGTGTAAATGTTTGTTACTTATATATTCGTAAATTGACAGAATTTTCTTGATCAACATTACAAATGTTGTTTTTGTTGTGTTCTCCAGCAAGCAGATCGCGCGATAGAGGGCATGCATGGATAGTTGGATTAATTTAATTCAAACAGAGATAGTGGAGATTCATATTTGTCAATATTTAGCGTAATATTAATTACTACAGAACTACGGACAATTGAATACATTAAATCCGGTGTTATCGCCTATCGAGCATTAACGGGTGCTTAAGTTATTTTTAATTATATTTACGTTTAATCCGATTCAAATTAATTTAGGGATAGTGGAAATTTGCTGACTATTATAAACCTGGTAATACAGGTGTAAATTTTAATTACCATAGAACTACTGCTGGATATATTGAATTCGGAGTTTGTCTGCTCAAAGTAAATAAATGTCTGAAATTGGTTTATCTCGGTTTGCTACTTAAGGTTGATTGAAATTATACTATTGGGTTGGTGCATAATTAACCGCCGTCCTTTTTAAATTTTATTATGAAAAAATGATCATGAAAATTCGTAGACTCGTGAACTGGATAATTTATAGCGTCCAACTATTTCGTTCTTGACTCAAAGTTGAACGACAAGTCCGAGGACAAAGTGTTGTAAATTCCAGGCGAACAATTGCTATGACGAATCGGACACCGCGTTGGCAAGTAATACAACGAACGATTTTAATCCCCCCTGTACCAGTTGTGCGTTGAGCCTTTTGAACTCCACCCCCGCATGCACCGTTAATCCGGTTTAAATTAATTCAAACAGAGACAATTGGAGTCTAACGATTATTAGCGCTACAATTTCCAAATATTGTTGAAAATTATTGCTCGTCATAGAGCTGTCTATAGGCAATTTCAGCGAAATATCAAATTCGTTATTAGTCTCGACAACGCTCGATGGCACTCGATATTCGTTAGAATGTTGCGTGTTTTAATTAAATAATGGGAAAACACGGAACGAGTGGCTTTCCGTCGCGGCGCATTATCGAGTTTGCGTTCCGACTAAAATTATATAAAATCGCGAGCAGACTATAGGCATTGGTCACGACGATAAACGCGCAACACCTACCGTGATATGCAAGCATGCAGCGTTCGAATTAAATTACTGGCTAATGATCGACACATTATTATGGAGTTCGTGGTACTTAAGCCAATACTTACACGTGCGCCAAATCATTATAATGTTCAACGTGATTTATCGTACCTCGGCACCGCAACGGTACGATTACGATCCACTTTAACTTTTGCGCAACATTTTTCGTTGCGAATTCTGAAATTTGTTCGACATCTAGACGCGGTAGAGAGATTAACGATCTCACTGTACTGATCGATCCTCGAATGAAGGTTTTGCAAGTTCCAGGTCAGAGTTGGGCAATTATTACCTTTGCAATAATCGCTTAAAATTGCTAGGTTAATCGGTAATCAGAAACTCCATTCGTAATCTGCAGTCGTTAATCGGTACTTCGTAATCTTCCAATGGCTATCGTACCTAGACTAATCATTAATCATGATTACCGATCGATTACTCGTAGATCACATTTTCCTTTAACGTCATTCCAGAAGAAATCGTACTCTGGTCGCATAATCGCAAACACCGTGACTACGGTATTGAAATTCCAGGAAACAAGTTTTGATGACCGACGCGTTTCCGAGACTCTGTTCTTAGCTTTACCGGCGTCGACATAGTTGTCTCCTCGTACTTGCCGCAGTCTGTCGAGCAAAACGCCGAGCAAAATTAATTCGGAACTAACCGCTCCAATTAAAACTTAATTTCATTCGTTTAATAGTAACTCGGAATATTAACGGTTGAAGACGTTATAACGTAAAGCTGAACATCCGAAATTCAGATAACTACGTCGATTCCGGTCAACGAATCCTCAGCATACAGGGTGTCCTTCAATTACTGGCACTAGTGGAAAAAGTAGGTCTCTAATAAAATATTAAAAACATTTGTAATTTAAAAATATTGATAGATGTAAAACTTTGTCATTGAATGACTATTGGTTGCTGAATTTGTTAAATAAATTGCGTAATAGATATTAGTCACGTTTGTGTGGCATGCGAAGGTAATAATTTATCAAACTGTGACTAATGAGTTCAGGAAAGCAATAACTCCTCGTTGGTGGCGGGAGCAAAATAGAACAAAGATTTATTAATTTCCACGTTTTGGATTGTGATGCAAACATTCTCCAGGACTTATTCAAAATTTAACATCACTACAATTGACTTTATTAGTATAAAGTAACACGAACAGGCTTTGTGGGATTGATGATGGAAAAATATTTATTGAATGAATATATTAAATTGCAAAATGTATCATTACTATCGTAGTCTGACGAATTATTACATTATTACATTCCTATCAAAGCCTAGAAAATTCGATATCATCCATGGTCCAAATATTTAATAATTCGTAAACCCAACTAGCTCTGCAAAATAAATTTTCTTCAAACCAAAACCCCCGCGCAAAGGGTGATTCTCCAGATGCACTGTTACAGGACACCCTGTAGAGTCTACCAAGGATACAGAACGGGTTCTCCACAGTTTCACGTGAGAAAAAGATTTAATTGCAAAAATCGCCAGCTCGGGCGATAAATCGATCCGATCGGACCTTCGTCCCAGAAAGATAAGGGAAACCCAACGCGTCGCGGCGGACACGGCACGTCCGCGTGTCGGAATAAAACGACTCCGATAATAGAAAAGAAAATGACGGAAACGCTTGTTGGAAAGTTTCCCCGCGGAGCACGCAAACGCGTACAGTTTAAACCGTTCGCTTGGTAATTTCTTTGCGTGCGCGTTCGCCGTCGTGTCTCTCTAACCTTGTCAAAAAATTCTTTTTTCCTTTCCGCTCGCCGGTATCACCGAGCAGGGATCACGGAGGCGCAGCCGGTTATTCCGCTCTTGCTGAACACGGCGATCAATCTTGCCAGGCCAATTCCGCCGGTTCAAGAATATCCATCTAATCCGCCACCCATACCACCGCCGCCGGAAAAGTATTACGCCAGTACGGAGATCTGCAAGGTGAGTATCAAAAATGTACGGCAGACATGCGATCCGTGACGATTAGTCCTTCTGCGAGAAGGTGGAGTGAAGGTGGAGGAAGAGGGGGCATTAATGCGGGCCACTTGGGGGCACGGAACTGTGTCAAACGCCTCGGCTTCGTGACTCCTGGATCTTAGGACGCGATCGCGGCACGCGGCCAGCCGCTTGAATCGTTTCCCTTTCGAGGGTTGCCGGCCCCGCGAACTTATCCAGGTTCCTCTTAATTTCTTGTTGTTTCGCCGCGATGCTCATCCGGACCCCTCATTAATTCGATTCTGTTCGACTTTGCCTCTGTACGTCTACGGTGGCGATCCTCATCGAAGCTTTAAATTGTTCGCGTTATTAACTTGTGTTGATCGTAATGAATAAATGACGTACGAGGAATCTGGGATAAATCTGTGTAGAATCTCTTAAATGAAATTCAACGTTTGCGTTGTTCTATTTTGTACAGATTGATGCGTTACACACGGTCGATCCTTTCAGACCTGGCGTCCATAGTTGAGGACACAATATTTAAAAATCACCGACATTATACATAGTTTAGGGCGAATGTCTTTATTTGTGCACATGAAGGGAGACCAGTTTTCTGCGATAACTACACTATTAGAATTTTTTTCTTTATTTTTTTCATACTAATTTTAGTCCACGTTAACCCTAAAATTTAAATTACATTTGTACAAGAAAGAAAAACAATTCAGGTCCGAAAGAGCTGAATCAGGTACATATAACTGTGTTAATCCCAATTTTGATACAGAATAGTACAAGCCTGAAGTATAGCTTGGCCCAGTTACTAGATTCACCTAAGCGTTCAGTTCAAGGTGACCAGCCCTAAGTGTTTCCAGTCGCCGAAAGAGCTCGCCGAAAGAGAGCGATCAATGGTCTCGCGTTCAGAATATGCTACGTTAAAACACTTCGCGCGGAGAATAATGAGGCTTAATGGATGAAAAACAAGGCAACCGCGGGAGGAGGGGGGAGGGACACTATCAATCATAACTAATGCGAGACGTCCGAGGGAAACGTCTTTCGTGGGCATACACTGATTACCGAGCGATAATGTAAAGGGTGTGGTTATTGATTACTCAAGTTCCCCGTGGCTTTACGCTTATTTTCATCTGATTATGCCGGTCGTTCCCCGTGGTGGTCCCGCACGATGAATAATGTTATTCGTCGGCGTATTTACCCAAGAAAGATTGACCATGATTTTTATAAATTTGCCTCCTAATTGCGCCCTCAGATTAAGGATAACGTAAGAGCGGTGGAACAGAGGGGTCGATTCGCAGAGAGAAATATTAATGGCGAATGCTTGGTCATGAACATGAATAATGTAGGGTCGTAATTAAATACTTAAGGGATTCGTTGGGGTAACCTATCGAGGCGATCGGAGGGACTAATCGTACTACAATAGACTGGGCTGCACGCAGAATTCATACGTGTAAAGGGTGCAGTGGTAATGTTAAATGGCAATCGAAGATGATTACGAAGGGATGATGTTTATTTAAAGATACTATTTAAATCTAAATCCTCTTTGAAGCAAGGCCATAATAAAAGCCCTTAAAACTGTTAGAAAAAATAATATACAACATACATACAATATATAATATACAAAATGTAAGAAAGTAAAATAATAGCATCGAGGGGTATGGTCGAAAAATTACTCTCATGGACATATTAAGATAATTTGATATTTGGAAATGCCAGATAATCCCATAAATATTCGTACCCTCTATGTCTATTGAAGAAGTTGGACTAAAGTAAATAATAGTTTCGATATTACCAAATGAATGTTTCATTATAAATATGCATATGAATAAGCTTACATACGTATGTATTTATATACACATGTATTTATACAAACATACACATTCGAAAATATCAAACCTGCCATTTAATTTAAACAAATTTCTTTAATAGACATAGCGAGTACGAATATTTATGGGATTGACTGTATATCATAAATAAAGACTAAAGATTCCAATGTGCATTGAATTAGTAACAACAGAACAAATTTTTCAAATGAATTGCACAAGAATCGAACATTCTTACCACGCACGCTTCTCAATTAACATTAATCCGTGCACTGAACCCACCTCTGAGAGCCCGCTCACGCTTTCAAATGTTTTCTTTCAATTACACCTTTCGACGAGCCGTGTGAATTGAAATGAAAGATACGCAAACCACTAGGTCGCGCGCTCGCTGCAGAAATAATACCGCGTTTATTCCGGATTTTCGTTGTTTCCCGCATATTGCCCCGTAAATACCCCCGACCCCCTTTTCTTTTCATTGCGACACTTTGCGTTTCATTGCAGAATTCCCTGCCGCCGTTGCCACCGTCGCCGACACCCAGCACGCCACCGCCAATGAGCGCGAAAGCCTCCAGTAGCATGACAAGCTACAGTCCCGAGGATATGCTTACAGAAGAGGAAGACGAGGTGCCCGAGTGCATCTTAGACTTCCCCCGGGAAAAGCTCAACATCGTTGAAAACCTCGGCTGCGGATACTTCGGCGACGTTCACATTTGCGAGGTCGACAGGTTTCCCGGATACGACGAAGTTTTCCGGAACACCAGCAGCGACCTCGTGATCGTTAAGTCCCTGAGACCTGGATCCTCGGATGCGCTTAGGTAAGGATCGCGTATTATCATCAACTGCCTCCCAGCCGGTGTATTAACCCCGAAATTCGCCGGCACTAAGCAAATAATCGCGGAAGTCGAGGGAGTTACTCCGGCTCCGGGATTCCGCGACGCTCGAGTGCGTCGCATACTCGATGGAGTATCGCTGATGCACCGGGATCGAAGACTATGTTAATTATTTCCACGTCATTTCTGTCTTTCGATATTTTAGCGAGCGCAAAGTACCATCGTTACCACTCGTTGCATATTTAACCCGCAAGAATTGACGCAGCGCATTAGAAACTGCCATTGACAAACGAGCAAACGGAGATTACCGTTCCCGTGCACTTTTCAATGAAAACACGCAACAACGTATTTACCAAAGTAATCGAGGTTACTCGGTATATTTCCCTCGCACGAAACTAATATTTCACCGTCGAACGTGTCTTACGGTTCCAATGCAAATCATGTTCGAGCCCATGTGTGCCATGGATTCGCTGGCTGTCTAGGCGAGTGCCACGTGCTCGCTAAATTCGATATCAGCTTTCGGTACACACCTGTACTCGAGGAACAACGCGGTACAATTGGGAACCGATAAAGGAGCGTCCATAATTAAATTCGCCAATGGAAATGAATCGGACAACACGTTATTGGAACATTCGTTTAAGTTACTAAATACAGTGGCCCAGGGACTATTGAGCGTGCGATATTTTACGACGGAGGAAAATATGGGCGGTATAGGATAACGTTGGAAAATTATCCTGGTCGATTATAGAGTGCTACTCTGATTCATTTATTATTATCTAGCGGGAGGGGCGCGGCTCGTACGAGGGAAATAATGGAAATATAGGACATCGATAGAAAATTATCTCAATCGATTATATCTAGAGCGGCACGTTAAACCGGTAATTTGATAACGGGGACGCAAAGTGATTTTCGAATATAATAACACGGTCCACGTATTAAGTTGGCGCGACGCCGATAATGCGAAAGGTGTTTAAACGGTCACCGACTGACGCTTAAACGGATAACTTGTTCGCTAGTGTTTTCTGCGACTCGCGGCACAGTAACCTACGATTGACAGCGGTCCCCTAATTAATTTTGTCAAACTTCACCTGACTATCCTTTGAGGCCGGCTGCGCTGCCCAGGAAATTATTTGAACTTTGTCGAGCGGTTTACAGTGCCCTTTTCACCAGACTGCGACGAATTTGAGTGGGTAGAGGAAGATTAACGTCGTGTCGTCTGTTTTAAAGCTTCTTAGAAGACGGTCAGGTTGTTTGTAAGTCGACTCAAGCATATTATGTACAGTCAATCTCATAAATATTCGAATCTTCTATGTCTATTAAAGAAATCTGTCTAAATTATATGATAGGTGCTGGTATTTTCAAATAAATGTTTTATTATAAATATGTACATAAATAAACTTCACACTTGTATGTATCGGTAATGAAATATTTGTTTGGAAACAATAAACCTATTATTTAATTTAGACTTTATTTGATAGTCATAGAGGGCACGGATATTTATGGAACTGACTGTATATTATTTCAGAGAGAGAGAGAAGAATCACGACAACGAGCTGCAAAGCGGAAAAGGAAGAGAAGGAGTGTTTTGTTGATATATCCGACAATGTTGCTATCTATGGTTTTTCGACAGTAGCCAAACATTGACGCGATATTCCTTTACCTTTATTACATTTTTCTCGCTATACTGTGGGGGATGCTAGTTAACTCGCACGAAAATTCGATGGTAATCTTGCCGCAAAAGGTACATGGGAAACGAGCGGTTTTCGAGCATGCGAAAACCGTGTGTTCTAGAAGCTTACGCATCCTGTCGTTTATTCGCGATAATTGTGCCCACAATTAATTGATATTACGCTCACGGAGGTTCCAGGCGAAATCTAGTCCGAGCATTGCTCGTCGTTGCTGGGAAAATACTATTGCGAGTCGTTTCGCGTAGAATCAAAAATTTCATGGAGCGCTATCTTGGATTTTGCTGAAACGTAGGATTTTTCAACGCGTGGAAAAGCATTCGTGGAACAATGGTACTTTAAAAGAATGTTTGACCATGTACTTGGCATGTTCAGGTGTAAAGAAACGTGTTTACTTAATTATAGATAAATTTCGTAGCTTGTTTTCTCGAGTAGACAAGCAATTCGAGAAAACACCAGAAATGATCCCTTTCTACAGTACAAGAGACTGTGTACACCTTGGAAAGTGCCTCAGCGCAAACAATCGATTTCCGAAGAGCACGGCTCAGAAATAAGCGGCCCTCGAAGGGCTTCTTCTCATCCAGATCATAAATATTAGACAACCGAAATACAAGCGGAAAGCTCTATTAAACATGAAGCTCACAAGCGTCCTCGAAACGATAATCTCGGTAGTAGCCGTTATCCCAGGCTCGGTGTTACGTAGCTTCTGCCAGCTACAATCCCTCTTTCATTCTTCCGTTGTTTTCCCAGAGTCTCCGTTCCTCTCGCTGCCCTTCTCTCCCGTGGGAGGGCGAGCCACGGGACAACGACACGGTGCCCAGACAGAATACTCGCATTATTTCCAGTATATCCGCGTGTCCGTATTCAATACATCCCCGTTAGAGCATCCGACTATAAAGATATTACTTCCGAGTGCCCCCCCTGTATTTTCCAGGATAGAATTTCAACAGGAGGCAAAAAGAGCGGCACGTCTGACCGATCGGAATGTCGCGCGGCTACTAGGCGCCAGCCTCGAAGACGACCCCATGTGCATCGTATTGGAAAACGGCGAGTACGGGGATTTGAATCAATATTTGCAGAGCCACATCGCTGAAACGTCCACCGTGCACACTGCCAAGACACTCAGGTACGACTAATTACCAGCGCTCGAGCGACGAAACAGTTTTGCCCAGTTGACAGAGTAATCCTGCGATTAAATCGAGCGGAACAGGGCTCCCCACTTTGGACTCTTGCAGGTATTGTTGGAAGTAATTCATTGGTGGACTTTACCAAGCAAAACTTGTACCGATAAGGCGTTCCGTATTTTTTAGACCACTGCATGTGGTTCATTTTGGGCGTGGAAGTAAGGATGCTTTTAATTTGAATTTTTGTATTATGATGACTGATAGGCTATGAAGCGTTTCATGGATTTTTATTACGTTGAATGTATCGAGAATCTTTGAATTCTATTAGTATAAAACTCTGGGGTCACAGATTTCATGAATCATAAGAAATTCGTAGAATTGCGGGTCTTCTGGGTTGTACAATAAGTGTCGCGGAATTTAATATGTGAGGACAGCTTAACCCTCTCTTGCATAATGTGCTTGATAAGAACTGCTAGGAACAGAATCTCTGTAATGTTCGTTGAGGAAATTTTCAAGTATTCGTGATGTTTTCATTACTCAGTTTTTAGCTTCAATCTTCCTCGAATGATAAAATAAAATTAATCAACGTGAGCGTCGTACTACTAAATATCATAAAAAGAAACCACATTGGAATATCCCTGTGATGTTACCCAATATCAGTTGGTTCTGTGTCAACGAAAAAGTTCAAATTTCCACCAAACAGCAGTTTCACCGATGATGGTCGCAGGATTACTTGCAAATGGACGTTTCATACGTTACGAAGCGGAGATTAATTAGCTTCGTATATTACAGCGCGCCGGTCGAGCTTACAGTCGAAAACGTTGTTTGATTTTTCAATCACCGAGGGGGAGGATGCAGCGTTCGCGTTCCGAGCTGCGCGTGTGTCGAAATCGAAATTGAAACAACGTCGATTTTTCTTGTCGTCGAATTCGTGCGCGTGACGAATGATATTTCAGTTCAGTCGGAGAACAATGAACCCAATTTTTCGATTTTATCGTTGCGAGAACCGTCAGTTCCAATCACGTTCGAGGCGCGTGTGGAAATGCGGCATGTCCGCGAATCAGTCGAAAGTGCTCGAAATACGAGAAATCGGCTGAAAATGAGAGGTGAACGACAGAGAAGATCCAACGGTGCACGTGACAGCTGTCGGTGGACCGTGTTTTTCCCGTGCCGTTCGCTTCCTGGTGGTCGTTGCAAGCGGAACCACCGATGAAATCGTTCTTCCTTTTTATCTTGGCCCGAACGGTCTTCAAGGCAACCAAATCTAATGATCAGTGGCGATTGGAGCATAACGAATAGTAAAAGTTGAATCACGATTAACGTTCAACCCTGGGAGCACTCTTTAGTCTCAATTCTCAGAATAGATTGCAATAATAATCTATTGAAAAGTAGATGTCACGATAATTTTATGTTAACGAAGGAATTATTGTAGTCTTTAAGACTTTTATTAAATATTTAATAAAATTTCACCATTGCGTCTAAGAAGTTACGCTTCAAACGCGCGGCATTCTATGTATTCACTTTTTTTTATTATATATTTCCTTAGGTCTATTTTATTGAACGCGTTGTTCGCCAGAGTGACCGTTGAATCCATGTACAAGAATCCAAGCGTAACAAATCAATCCTGTAACTGACGGAATTAGGAACCTATACGCCGGTCAAAGCTACTTGATCCTGTTAATTAAACTCACGACACAAACGAAACTATTTTCATTCGCTCCGTAAACCGGCGTTTCAGGCGCTGCCAGTTGCCGTACTCGCTAAACGGTTCATTCCGCGCTAAATCAATCACTTCTTGCGCTCGATGTCAGGGGTTTTGGTGAAATTGCAATATGGCGTAACCCACGTGAAATTAGCGAGAGTTCGAGTCATCGTTTCGCTCGTTTCCAATGCGTTCAAATACAACGCAAGGTAGATCTTCGTTATTTTGAGAAAAAATGTAGCGTGGAAATATGTAGATATTACGAGAGATGACTATGAATATCCAGATATTTTGCTTTTCTGATCATTCGTCCTGTGCTTTTTCATCAAACTCTAAACCAGCAAAATGATCGAACTCTCTATAATTTAATACGGAATACATGGTATTTCAATTCCACCAAAATCCCTAACACCTCACAAAGGGGACAGATCCAGAGTGGCATGAACGAAATACAGTTAACTAAAATTGTTTCAAACTCTATCGTCACCCATCACGCTGGATCGAACTATCGAAACACCTTCGAGGCTGCAATCGAACAGTTTAACACTCGGTGAAATTCAAATTCGATCAGCCCCGTAAACATTTTTCGCTGCATAACCGATACATAACCGGCAGCTAATTGAAATTTCGTGTTATTTACAGAACTCGGCTCGCGAAAACGCGTCTCGCAAACATCACGACGGAGAAATAATGAAAACTCGCTCGATGTATTTTTCGGAAGCGAACTAGCTGGTGAATCCGAATGAAATATATCGTTTCTCGTCATGAACACGCGCATTCGACGATATTCACCCAAGTTCCATTGGCGTTGGTCATCCCGCGAACAAATAAATCTGCTCCACCGCGTAATCCGCTTGTGAAAAAGTTAGCCGAAAAATAGTCGACCCTATTATTCGAACAAACGCATGTACTCGTTCACTCTTCGTCGCCTATTCGAACACTTATTGGATCCAGTCGTGGACTGTAGAAGATTAGACTGACTGTAGAAGAAACTACGTCCTACGTAGATCAAAGCATAAGATTCTCGATTATATTCCACGTCGAAGAAATAAAACCTCATAACTGCTCGATCGCGAATAAATCGCTACACTGTGTTAAACATCGATGATGGAGAACGTGCCACTCGCGTCTCGAATGAAAGTAGCGAGATAAGTAAAGAAAAAAAAAGCGCGGAGCTCGTTTGTACGTCGGGCAGAACGGAACGCAGGAAACGATCGATCCGTCGAGGCTTTTGTTGTTAATGCAAATGGTCAGTCGGCGTGCGTCTGACTGTGCTTTAAACCGTCGTCATTTGCGGTATTGCCGACCGATGGAAACGACTGTTCGTGTACATAACGCGATACGTACGTATCGGGGGACGTACACATTGATAGAGTTTCGAGGAGTAAACTTCACGATGGAAACGTCCTCGTTCTTCGTGTTGCAGTTTCGGCACGTTGGTTTACATGGCCACGCAAATAGCATCCGGTATGAAACACCTCGAGGAAATGGACTTCGTGCATCGGGATCTCGCTACAAGGTAACGACAGTCTCTCATGGATTACTTTACGACAAACTTTGGCGATCAGTCACTCGTTCGACGATACCCCCTGCTCCTTACTTTGCGCAAACGCGTTTTCACGTTGATGAGAGCAACCGCCAACCACGGAGGAACTTTCGCTCCGAGAGTGTATAACTATGGCTGCTATTGAGCCTCGATCCTAAATTTGTCAGCTCGAATTGAAGTTGAATATATTCCTCACAGGTTAAATAGGGCTGCAGGTGATCGAATTATTAGAGACGGGGAGGAAACAATGCCAGTGTTAGGTATAATGTGGGTTTTGCAATAACATCTTAATGCTGATAGTAACGTGTACTGACTAGGTATTCGAATGTGTTAGCCTCAACACAACGGTTTTTATTTGGTACTTTTAATAATTACTATCAGAAGTAATCTTTCTAAAATATTTCTTAAATTATAATTGCTCTTCGAAGCTCAACGTTATGAATTCTTTTTTAACAATGATAAATTCACAAGAATCTCACAAGTAGTAATGTATGAAATCTCTCTATTATGGAATATAATATAGAGTTTTAATAAAGATTTTTAATAAAGAGATTTCCACATACAATTACGAGATTTACTTAAACTCCTATACATTAATACAGGATGTACCGATTCATGGAATTCCTTTATTATACAACATACAGTATAATAAAGGAATTCCACGCAACGAGATTTCCACGAATTTATTAATAAAGAAGAATAAACCTTCCCATTATAAAAAAACCAATCCAACGTTTAACTTCGAAACATAGTAATTAGCGTCTAAATGCAAGGCACCAGAGTGTTGTTATATCATCATAGATGTCGACAGATTTCATAATTAGTACGCCCCCGATTTACACGCTCGAGTTTCTTCTCCAACTGCGCGTCGAAGTACACATAAATCGCTCGAGCGAATTATGTCAGCAGTTCACCGTTACGAGAGCGCCCCTGTTTAAGGACGAAGTTTCCCAACCCTTTCTGTTACGATTTCGCCCAGGTCTCCAGCCAAGATCCTCCTACCCTACCGCAGCTTCGATTTAGAAACTCCCCGGCGTCGACACCGCTGGCAACTCAACGGGACGTTCAACGTGGCGGGGCCATTAAAACTGAACAGGCTGGGAGAAGGCCGGGGGATGGTCGGGGTCACGTGTTCGAATTATTAACTCTAATCATAAACTTTAATTATAATGCCCCTCGGCGCAAGCGCCGGCGTCGCATAAACGTTGGAACACGCTCGACGCGACGCGGCTGAAATTAATTGCCTGTTGATTTATAGAAACGAGTGTTGAGGCCAAACGGCCCAATAACCGACCACCCACTGGCGAATAAAACGATGGATATATGAAACGCTTGCCAGTCCTTTGAACCGTCCCGATTAAACGAACAATTCCCAGGCATTGTCGCGTTTAGCGCAACAGCGAAAGGCACCCTTCCGGAAACCTTTGACGTTCGCGTTATTAAGAGAACACGGGAGTTACACGAGCGTGGTTCAGATTATTCTCTAATATACGAAGAGGTTACACGAGCCGCGCGCTTCTGTTCGCGTGTTGTTAAAGGCTGCTGGGCATTGCGAAGCTTTATGTTCGTTTTCGAGTACTATGCGAGAGCGGGCATGTATCTCGCATGTTGGGATGTTATGAGCTGGGTGGACTTAAGATTTGAGATATACTCGACTGTCATTGTACGTTACTGTGCATTTTTGGTAGATGTTAGATTTCAATAACAGCATTTTCAGCCTCATCAAGGTAATCGCAATTAAATAGCCCTATCAAATAAATTATTCCAGAGTGTGTACGGTAGATATGTTGAATTGTTTGGGAAGGCCATATCAATTTTTGGTAGGTGCTACAGGTCTGAATAAATCATAATGCTTGACAACAAATAGCATGCACAGATTTCTTAAAAGGTGGAAAGGTTGTGGAACAAAATGGTACCTATGTTATTTAATAAATATATATTAAAATTCAAATGTGCCTTTGAAGTTTTCTTAAACATTGGCACGGACTTTCCGGACAACCGAATACATTGTGTAGTATTTTTTATCAACGAGAATATGAACAAAAAATCTCTTCTATGTTATACAACGCGTTTGAATAACACCAGCGGCCATATTGCCCCCAATTCCATTATAAACGGGGACGCGTTGGATCCTTTAAAATATTTTAATCGTACCATGCTCGTTACCGCTCGTAATAGATATGGTTGGACGCTATTAATACTGACAACAAAATATACTACGGTGCCTGCAATTGCCGTCATTTTGCCGCGTAATCGAATGCAGAAACCGCACTTCCCTGCTGCGTCCTGCTGCAACAGGGGAGATTACTTAAACCGCGTAATAAAATTTTTAATCGCCCCCGCCACACGTGTCACGGAGCGTTGTTTAACCAACGGTGTGAAAAGTCGCTGGCGAAACTACCAGAAGGCTCGCAGATGCCTCGATCAGCTACGGACGCCAAGGGCACTTCGCGACGTACGTAAAATAAAAGCGTCGCGGCAGTTAGTAAACTGTTCCGCGATAAACGCCTGGTTTTACGTGCAAATCAGCGCGAAACTTTGGTCAGCCATCTCTTTCGACGTGCTTGGGAACCTTTCTGCCATAGGCTGCTTAAAAGCGCGGCTCCCTTTCCCTCGAAACACTCTTCAGGAATCCATCGCTGGCGAGACGATGCTTTAAAGCGCGTGGAAAGTCGAGGAGCACTGAAAGTATTCCCTTCAGGGATGGAAACTGTTTCAACTCTTACGAGAAAGCTTCTAATGTTTCTCCATGTGTCTAGTTCTAGAATTAATTTCAATAAATTGTATAAGGACGAGAATAAATCAGAAGTAATCAACAAATTAAAGAGAATATAAAGAATATAAAGAAGTTTTTTTTTTATTGAAATATATGGCATTATTATTTGACCAGTTTTCTCTTTCATCCAGGTCCACCGTGGACCCAGAATCCTTCCAGATGTAATTTTTCTGTCAGAATGGATCGAAGCGCATCGAACCAGCACTAACAGTCAGAGAATATTCTTTCTTGAGCTTACGCTGATCCCGCTCGAGGGTCGCGAACCGTGCTTTAAGCGCGTTTCGTAGCAATTCACTCTACGTGTCCGAGTGACAGAACAGGGGAGACCGAACTAATCCGCTCGACCTCGAAGACGGATTATCTCGTGAGGTCTGCTGTACTTTCTTGCAGCACGGAAGTTGTATCGTAAATACCAAGGGTCATAGGCTCGGGGCAGAGGGTTCAGGACGAGTGACGAGAGAGCCAAATGGAAAAAGACTTAACTGCCGACAAATGGATTGAAAGCTTTTTTCATTTGTCGTTAACATAATGCAGTATAACCGTGTTCTAAATAAAATAAACAGTACGAGAGGTTTTGGCTAGCGACGGTCTAGTTTGATATTACCTTTGGAGAGGAGTAAAAGAGAATTTAAGAAAATTACATCATGGGACATTAAGTTTTACACATTATTTTTATAAGTAAATGACACAGGGACTAATCTAAGGGTGGGTGGGTGGGGTTGTTGCAGAAACTGCTTGGTGAGCCGTGGTTACACGGTGAAGGTATCGGATCTGGGTTCTGGAAGAAGCGCCTACGCAGCTGACTACTTTCGAGTCGATGGTCGACCACCACTGCCAATTCGATGGATGGCCTGGGAATCCATGCTGATGGTGAGTGGTTAATCAAGGTTGCAGGCCAAGAGTAAGATAATAATTCACCACGGTACTAAATTTATTTAAAAATTCAGCTTCTCAAAGTCAAACTCATATTGGATCTCATAAATACAGGGTGTCCCGTAACTGATAGTACAAGCGAGTATGTGGTAACATTTTTTTCCTGGAAATCTATTCATCGATCTATTGACAACGTTCACGAACAAGAATAGAGGTGATATACAATGAAATTCGTCGAGTTGAAGCTGATCCAAGTGCACGCGAACTCGACAAATTTTGAAACTAATTTGTTTCGAAAATAAAGGGCCATATTAAAACAAAATATTCTACATTTTCGATTCAATTTTTCACGTAAAATCACCCCCTACTCGCTTGTACAACGAGTTACGGGTCACCCGATATAATCTATTTATCCTATTCACGAATTCCAAGCATTTTATTAGTCACGTTTCCCCACTGTTCTAATAACGCGTAAGATGAAATGTCACACGTTATTTTCAAGTAATTCTTCGACAATTAATCGAACATCGCGAACTGCGAATTTCCCGTATATCGTGTTCGTTTTCAACCCAGTTTTGTGGCCTAGACAAGCTTAAAACGAATAGACCGAATTTTGTCCCTCTTTGTTCTACAATTTTCACAGGTGGGTGAAAATGTTTCACCCGACGCTAGTTCCGATTCAACAAACCATACGATACCTATCGCGCGACTCTGCGACTCGAAATGTCCCCAATTGCAGTCGTTCCGCAGCGCGAGGACCGAATTAGGTTTCGTCGCAGTAGACGCCGCGAGATAAATTGTAAACGATTTTCGTCCAGCGGTCGAGGGTTTGGGGGGCAAAAAAAAGCGAGCACGATCGAACGGTTTTATATCGTGCCGCTTCGGTCAGTGATGTTTAAATGGACCGTGGTTGCGCATCCACGCGATGAAACTCGGTTTGGTTTTCGTGAATACTCGCTCGTCCGTTGTTTAGCCTGTCCGAAATCAAAGTCCCCCGCGCCCCCCACGATTTCGCGCTCGTGTCGACAGGCGATCAATTTTTTCGTCCAATATTTACCTTTAAGATTCGTTGAACACACCCGTTTTGGTAAGTTGAAACAATAGCGATCATTGTTTAATGGATGGCTTTCGCGAGCCTCGACCCGTTTTGACTTCGAATCTGCCTCGATCCGCCTGGAGGGAGGGATCCATTTTAACTCTCATCCGTGTTCAGAAACCCATCCGCGCTGATCCACGCGGATCCCCAGAACTCGAAGTGGATTCGAGGAGTCGAAGCTCCAGGCTCAGACTAGAGCGTGCAGATTAGGGAGCATTTAGATGGCTAATAACGCGAGACATTCACTTTTTAATGGTACTGTCTAACTATCCTCGAAATCAGGGAAATTTGTTTGTTTTGTTTTGAGTCTCCTGTTTCACGCGAACGATTTAAGGAATATGCACATCCAGAAAAATTAAAAGGTTGATCATCTCTGAAGGTAGATCACTGGTACGAAATAAAAATTCATGATTCATCTGTATCACTGCCAAATGAAGCAAAATTTGATTTAAATCACTCAAGACATAGAAAATGCTAGAGAATAAATTAAAAGTAATTTCAAATTAGTTGCGGGCTCAAACAAAACCAAAAGCATACTGATATTTCCTGGCATTTCCCTCTGTCTCTCTTTCACAGCATAATTTTCTAATTTTTAGTACCCTACAACTTATGCTTCGGTCTATTCATTTCTAATTTTCTCCTTCATTTCCTCTGCATTTCGTTCTTCCAATCGTTTCGCTTCTTTTTAAACGGTTATCCGGCGTTCCGACGTATCTAAAGAGTCCCCTATGCAATAAATAAAACGGGTACCGTGGGCACGGGTTAACAATTTTTCCGCCACATTATCCCCCGCTAGAGAGGGGGAGGGACGATAGTTATCGCGTCGTTCTCCCAAAGAAATATGAAACGGTTAGTATCCACGGCCTCGTTCGCTGGGAATGAAGTCGCGAGAGTACGTATTCCACGTAGAACCTCGCCGCGGTCACGGTGAATTTATTGGCAGCGCACGTTATGCCAGTATATCAGTGTAACGAATGGGGGTTGCGCTTCTACGTTCGGTGACGTATTTTATTCGGGAGCATCCTGTTTTTAATTTCTCGTACGTAGCCGTCGATATCGTCCTGTCGATCTGCGAAACCGCGAAGCGTCAGTCAGTACTGTCTGCGGTCGGCCGGCATTAGCGAGTCGAACTTGCTCGCCAATACAATGCTCTAACTTTCGGAGTTCGTGTTTGATGTCAAACGAATTTTTCCTGCTTCGCGAAAATAAATGAGTATGTCCTCATTTTCGAGCTGATTTTTTTTGCAGGAAAACAACCAGCGCGAATAATATTCAATTTTATATATTGGATTTTTTGAATATTCAGGATACGAGCGCGCTTTGTCTGCAAAAGTCGGCGAAGTATATTTGAAAATAACAATTTCAATGAAAAGAATGTAGTGTTTTAGAAGCTCTTAAAATGTCGAGATAATATACTGGTTACTATTGAAAATATCTCTTCTGTCAGTGCATTATTCTTCAAGCCATTTTGAAACAGACCATATTCCCATTACGATCATTAAAAAAACGATAAAGTGTAGCAAATATACTCTACAATATTCCATTAAAACTTCAAAATATTCTCGCAGGTAGCTTTCCCGCAAAAATTCTAGTAAGACCATCTGATTTTTCCCCTCGTGAGTGGGAATAGTCTCAACGTTCCATTCGGCGAGTAAAGCGTGAATCCCAACAATTTCACGAATATTCGGTAGAGAGAACGACGAGGACGTCCATGTTTACTCTTCAGGTATCCCTGGGAACGCGAGTCATCCCTCTGGGAAAAGACTGGGGGCTTCTGACAATGGGGATTTTTCGGTGTTTCGTGGTCGCGTGCGCGACAAGTGGAATAAGCCCGTGCGTGATCAGACGTGACGCGGCAAGCTTCGAATCCAATTCCTCGCGCATCAGTAACCGAGATCGCGATTATTGGGTAAAACACGATCTGTATGAGAATCAGGCACACCGAGAGGGAGATATTCACTTCGGATACGTACTTTGAAAACGATTACAATATTGCAGGAATAAAGTTGATCAGAAATTCAAACGTGAAGAATTCACTAGAATGAAAGATGCAGTCATAAAATTAAATACAGTTTGAACTAAATATAATCTAAATATATTCATTTGGAACTTTTACAAAGTATCCAACGTGTGCTTATCGTATGATGTCCAAATCATAGTTCAGATTTCAGTAATTAAATCTTTCAGAAATTACCTACAATTACTGTGAGCTAGTAGGGCAGCCTGTATAGTTTCACAATTACCGCTGATTGGTCGCTAACGATGGAAAGGAATTCTAAGGGTTTCTTCATTACGTTCGCGTTGGTCACGCGTTGGTCATGCGTTGCGTCTTAATATCAAAGGTTCGAGTCGACTTTCTCGCGAAGTTTACGACACCTGACCGCGGGACATTAGTTCACGCAGGCGTTGAACTTAATAAAGTCGAACGTTAAATCATTAAATCGACGCTAATTCCGAATAATTCTTGGAACGACGTTTCACGCCGAACCAGGGCTCGTTTCATTAACGGGACACAATGGCGGAGGTCAGATAAACGATGGCAATAATGAAACATTAACGACGCAGTCAATTCGAAATGACTACGTGAACGACCGGCAAAATACTATATCGCCCGCTCGTTTCCCATTTAGTCGAATTACCATTTAGCTATCAATTTGCCGCTGCACGGATTTCATTCATACGCGATTTCCGATGCTAATGGCCCCATGTCGGTAAGTCGATCGACGCTTCGATTCTCAGAATCAACGAATCTGGGCCGTGAGGAATCGAACCAGGCTGTTTGCCGTGCAGCGAGTTACATCATATGCAATTTACAAGCACCTAGATCGTCCGTGGTATTCCGAGTGTTGAGTTTGTCATCCAAACGCTTTTAATTTCGTAAAAGGCAATATTTTTAAACTCCCAGAGAATTAACATATGTATTTCATTTGATCACTGATCCGAACCAGAACAGAGAAAAATTGACGATTCGTTCCAATTAATAGCGAAGACGGTTTAGAGGTACGATTTAGATGATTGGTAGGCATTAGGCAACTCTGTTCTAATTGGAAAGCGGATTCGCACGCACGTGTGAGCGTTCGAGTGCGGCAGTCGAGTACGTTTATAAGGTTCTCGTAACACGCGTGATCCGTAAACTCGCTGCCTGCGCATACAGTCTTCGCCCAGGATGGAGTAGTTGCTTGAAATTACGTAACTAAAGCACTTAACTTGGAGTAATTTCTCGTCAAGCAACGATACCACCTGCCGCGCCTCGTCGTCTCCGTAAATCGGTTTCAACTTCGAATGTACCTGAGCGACGAAAGTGACGAGAAAATCGTCTTCTGCTCCCCTCACCCTCTCGTTTTGACCTCTTTCTCCGTCCATTTTTCCCCCCGTGGATTGACGATAATGAAAAATTGACTCCATTACCGGAACAATTTCGCTGCCACGGAAATGGAACGTTTTATTTACGACTTTTATCGTATTTTAACTCGGACTCGTTGATTGATTGTACGCGGGAAAACGGGAATCAATTAACCACGGATAGAACGCTTCGTTTCTCGATGAATTCGAGGTACGACGCTTAGGTACCGCTCGAAATTCGCCAACATTTTCCAAGCCGTTTCCCACCGGTTTTTCTCGAAACGGAGAAATGCGTCGCAATCGAGGAAACCGTAAGACACTGCCAATTCCAAAGAAATTGCGGAATTGCTGCGACAAAGAAAAGAGTCGATTTTTAACAGAAATGCCTTGGGTGCGCTATATAGAAGTATAAAACTATAGAAATTTTCGACATAAAAATAATCCTGTTTCGCGTGGAGTAGGTATGGTAGGTCCGTGTAATATTGACACAAGTATTTACTACACGCATTTCTACACGACTTTACGTGTTACAGGTGAGACACGCGTACACGTATACACGAGGGCTCTAATTTATATCTGCATCGTATACTTCTCCTCTCTACGCGATTAGTTTTAAAAAGTCTCGTTTCCAGGCGAGTAGTCTCAAAAAATTGTTAATCGTGGCTGGAAGGGAACGCGAGGAACGGCGACTGCTCACGAAATACCGCAGCGTTTTCCGCGCCGTTTCCCCGTCGGTTGGTTTTTCGTGCTTAGGAGAAATACGCGCGTGCCAGTCGAGGGAACCGCAAGACGCGTCACTGCCGATGCGAAGGAAAGGGTAAAGACGTGTAACCGTTTCACGGTGGTGCTTTCTCGTCTGAACTTCGTCGAACTCGACGGCGCGCACAGTTTCCATAAATTACTCCTAGCTACAGTCGGGACTTAAGTTTCCACGTTGCGCCCAGATCTTCGCGCCGGTTTCCCCAACGAAAGGTTTTTCTCTAGCGACAGCTAACCCATTGATCGTTATTCCACGTTTTACGCTTGTCTTGTTAGCCGACTCTTACCCAGTAGCTGTGGCAAAGCGTCTCCAAAGAAACGGAATCCTTTTGTTTCCGTGGAACAACGCGCGATCGCGTGAATATCGTTTGTCCCGGGAAATTCTGAATATTTTTCTCTCTGTGTTGTCATTTCGCAGCGGTACTGGATCCCGTAAATATTGGCCTCCTCGAAAATAGGTCAATATGAAAATGGTATTCGAGTGTTGGCCACTCTGTTTGCCGTTTGTGAGGTTTCGAACGTTTCGACTTCACGCTTTGCGAATTAAATTTTACTATTTTATAGAATGCAGAGATCTATTTATAGCGATAATCATCAAGTTACAAAGGGTAATTGTAACATAGAAGATGGAACGACAAAAAGGTGAAAAGAACGTTGTCGCGAGTTCGTTCTTTTTAACTTTTTGCCGTTCTACCCTTTATGTTACAATTACCCTTTGTAACTTTATTATTATCGCCATAAATAGCCACGTTTGTTCCCAACGATAGGCAAGAAGTACGTGATATTAACAATAGCAATATTGTATTTTATTGGAGACAATTGTTCTTTCTCGAGTACTTTTGCGCTATTCTACTTTTTCACTCGTCGTTAAAAGCCCCTCTCCTACACAAAGTCAATCTTTTACACTTCAATTTAAAATACTGTTTTTGTTACTTATAATTGAAAAAACAGTCGAGACATAACTTACCCTTAGCCTTACATAACATCCAATGAACTACTGTATCGCAAGCGTATGTCGATCGTTGCTAAATTGCCAACGGATGACGCAGGTACGTAAACGTTTGACAAATTATTTGTTTCAATGCCATCAGGGAAGACACACGTCGAAAAGCGACGTTTGGGCTTTCGCGGTGACGCTCTGGGAAATTCTAACATTCGCGCGGGAGCAACCGTTCGAGGAGCTCCCCGACCATCGCATCGTCGAGAACGCGACTTATTTTTACCAAGAGGACGAGAGGAGGGTAAGTATTCTTCCCTATCTTTCGTTCATTGTGCTCGCATATACTCAATCTAATGTGCGCGATAAGTACCTCGCGTTAAATGCCCTCTAAACCTTTCACCGCGGTGAATGACGCCATTCGCATCCTCTTTCAGGCTCTCGATTACACTTGGCTGGCTCTTACAACTCGCTCGAACAATCTCGCATTAAACTCGGGTCTTTTGAATTTCCTCCGATTTTCAGAAACGGCAAATGGGAGGTTTTAAAATAAAAATTATCTCCAAATGGTTGAGTTTCGGACATCTAAATCTTTCCCAAGGCATATTTATCGTTTGATTTAAAGATAACTTCATCTTTAGTCTCTTCCTTAACCCTTTTGTGTTTAAGAGTAACTGAAAGTGTACATATCTTAAAGTCGAAAACTCTGTCACTTGTAATACACACATTCCCATATCAGTGGAATTTTCTTTCATGCTCATAACAGACTACAGTTGAAAACAGTCTTGTCATCTAAAATACTTTATTCGGTCCTTGCAATGTATTACGTTTTCAACTGTATAAGTATCAAAATGGGTCCAAAATGAAACTATTTGAAATATGTTCGTATCGAATGCCTTTGAATGTATGAACCAAATAGATACATTGTGTATAATCTGTTCTGGTTCCACCTGCTTGTCGCAGATCATCCTCCCGTTGCCCAAGAACTGTCCCAAGGACGTCTACGACCTGATGCGCGAGTGTTGGCAACGTAACGACGTGGATCGACCGAATTTCCGCGAGATCCACCTGTTCCTTCAACGAAAGAATCTCGCTTATAAGCATAGCGACACGAACGACACCTGATACAGAGAACTAGAAGGCTGGAACCTCATCCGGCTTTCTATGATCGGCGAGCTGAATGGAAATTGGTGGCACAGCCCTTCGACGACCAAGTTACACCAAGTCAGACCAAGTTAGTACCTAGGGTGGCCCACCGTTCGAGATGACGATCGATGAATCGTCTTGGATTGAAAGGTAAATCGTCGGTAAATTGGTCATGTTCATCCATCAACGCGGAGACTGATCGAGTCGTTCTCCGTTTTGGAAACGTATCCGAGAACCGATCCTTGACGTTGAGCGCTATCATAGTATACGTTGGCGTATATACCATGATAGATCTTCTATTCCGTGGTGCCACTCGTGGTGAAATTCTCAGCAGTCAGCATACTAATTCCATATCGATGTCTCACTTTCACGACTGTATCGTGATTCGATCGGTCGATCCAGGAGAATCGTGTCTCAAACATTTGTAAATCGTGTTCCTTCGAACGTTCGTTGCGTACTTTTCGATCACTGGGTACGCGGAGGGAATCGTCTGGATCAGTGTTTCCCGAATTTGTACATGGAACGCTGGTGTTCCATGAAAAAGCGTGGATAAAGTTTAAGAAAATAAGGTAAAATAAATTTTGCATACTTGCAGCGTATAGCACTTTCATATTGTTGTAGTATTTAATATTATTTTCTTTTCAATTATTAATGTACTGACATATTAATCGTAACGAAGAGGTAACAGTGTATCAATGTATGGTTACTACAAGAAAAATGTACAAAGTAGTGACATTCATTATTTCTAATTAAAAATCATCGTTATGTAAACATAGCTTAAATTTTCAACGGATTCGATCGTTTTCATGCATGTATTTTTATTTTGATGTTACTTTCGAAGATGAAATTTATTAGTTTCGCGATTCTCACATCGAGAAATGAGTGCAAACGTACTGTAAATAGATTGCGAGACGTAAAGTGTCCCCGTGGCAAAAAAGTTTGGTAAACGCTGATCTGCACGATGATTTCGTGCGACGTCCGGCACGAAATGGAACGTTCCTATCGTGGGCCAATAGACAGAGAGCACGTTCGATAAATCGCACATACGCTATCCTGAAATTGATACTGTCGGCAAACAAGCTTATGATACCCACCACAACGGCACTCGCGTCACGTTCAGAATACACGCGGTCAGAACTTTGAAAATTGTCGAAGACGCATCCTTTTCTTCGCCCAGAGATGGGTAAAATTCTCACGTATTAAACGAATAAACATAATATTCGACCTGTCGTTTGTTCGATACAAATCACAAACTGAAATTATAGATGGAATCAAATTACGTGTCACATTGAACAAACAACAGCTTGTCTGGATACAGTCGAATAAATGTTGCGAGTAAATCGCTACTTAGAGCCTTTATTCGCTCGTTTATCGTTCGAATAAAATTCTGCGCATCTCTGTCCACGCAAAGTCTACACTTCGCTTCTTTTCCTCGAGAAACGCGGGTGTTCGAGAACTGAAAGGAAGCAATTTCTAAATGGTAATAACAAGACTAACAATTTGTTCGATAAATCGGTGATAAGCTATCTGTTGGTTGATCCTTCTTGAAACTAGTGATGTTAATGTACGTTTCTAACGAATCGAGTTGAAAGATAATTCGGTGCGACGGTAAGACACCCGAGGGCATTTGTAGTTCGTTAAAGTGTCGAACTCGAAGTGTCGCTCTATTTTTTATCTCCTACCTTCTTTTTTTTTTTACGCGAGACTTTAATTAACCGCCGCTGACGAAGGAAAAACTGGCGGACGCACGCAGATTTTGTATCGGGGGTAGTTCAGGGCGCATCGGAACTTGAGATTGCCGATTATGTTCGACGGAGGGTGCACCAGCGGAACGGACCAGTGTCCCGTGACTGGGCTGGTTTATCGAAAAAGAGGGGAAAAAGTGGACGATGGGAAGGAATTCCTCGGGCCACGGGCTTGCGTTAAGTTCCCTGAATCCAGAGATGGGCGTCATCCAGATGAAAACGAAATTATTTAAATACAAACTCGCGTGAAGGTACTTTACGTTTAACTTGACGAATAACTTACGAATACGGACATTTTTGTTCTATTTCACAAGGTTCATTTACAAACGTACAAAGATGGAAATCTTACTCTAAGTTGAAGACGAATCAATCTATCCGTCATTCACCAAATAAAGACGACTCCAGTTACTTTTTTTTTCGACGACTAATGGATAAATATCACTTGAATTTTTTATTTCGAGAGAGATCCTGTCCATCTCTGAAACTACTAAATAAGCTTAAGATGCGCTTAGCCGAAGTGCATGAATGTTTGACAATACCACTAGAGGTTGCAGTATAAAATTCGTATATATATAAATATATAAATATATATAGCGTGTAAAGAATGTTAACGGATTAACCGATAGTATAAAATTATTAGAGAACGTCGATTTTAAGGCTTCGCATTCCCCTCGGCGGTGTGGCGACCGTTTTGCGCTCGTTAACCCGGTATATCGATTCGCAAAACTTGGTCGCCGTCCCGAGAACCGAATCCAGCAAAACCACGGAGTCGAATGCATCGTGATTCCTGGGAGCGGAGATAGGGGATGGGTTGGATGGGGACGTAGGAAGGAGAAGCTCTCGTGTGACCTGAAGTTAAGTTTATAGGAAGGAATAGACACGGTCCATTTACCCGATGGATATTCCCGCTCGTTTCTTGGACGTATTTTTGCCGATCTGTCGAAGATCGACGAGAGCTTCGACGATACGTAGCTTTCGCGGCCAATAAAACGTCGATTTTTGTTTCCATTAGGATGTCCCGGAAAGTATTGCGCGTTGTGCTCGCTTCACTTCGCCTCTGAGATAGTTTTAAATCTTTTATCGAATCGAGGTGTGTGCGTTCATACATTGCTGGAAAACTGTTTTTAAATATAAAATACCAGAAAGTATAAGAAATTTATCATCTCGCTTTGCTCCGTTTCTTCGGCAACTTGGCAAAATGATCTTTTTAGTATCTTTGGTTCTCAGAGAAGGAAGTTGGTTTGTATTCGTACTGTTCATGAATAATGCAAAGTTAGAAACGAAAACCAAAGAAATTCCAAATCGATTTTCTTTTTCCTCCAATGTAATATGTTTATCGGGTACAGGACCGTGGTCAGCGCGAAACAAGGAAAAACTTAATAATTGTTAGAGGACGTTAGATCGCAAGGCGTACCGATGCGTTGTTCTGGAATTTATAACGTTACTGAACAGTCACACTCATGATCTGTAAAATATGAATCACCGTAGAAAACATAAGTGATAAATGTGCACGCGGTTGAAAATAGTTGTGCGAAAGGACCAACGCCCTCTTGAACATTTCTAGCTAATTTACGTCATATAAAAAAATGTAACTGAAATAATCAGATATTTGCTCGATGCAAGATTATCAATACATAAATCCTCTCCAAGCATTTCATCGAAGACCTACTCCAGACCATTGATGTTTCCGGTCCTTGTCGATATTAGAACTTTTCTTTTCGTTCATGAATGTTTAGTTTACACATACGACATAAGAGACTTCATAGAATAAAGACCTACCGAACAAATAAAAAATGAATGAAAAATATCAGAGTCCTTTCGCAGGATTAGGTTCGCCGTGAAACTAATCGAGAGGTATCATTTTGATTATGAAAATTCTACGATATTGTCTATGACACGACGTTGGTAATTTAATATGATATAAAAGTAAGACCGATAACAGTGAGGAATACTGCCACTCTATTAGGGAACGTATAATATATCCAGCGACACCTAAGTCGCGGAATTTCATTTGTGACCTTCCTTCGTCGAAACAATGAAGGAAAACGATAAAACGAGAACGGGTATTATGCTCGGTCGTGCAGGACTAGTCTAGTTGTGTCGCAGGGGATCGATGTACATATCCACTTTGATGAGCTTAATGAAATATATTGATGGCAATTTTGGCCGACTTTGTGGACGTTTTCTGCACGATCGAATGAACGAGAAGGCGTGCATGCAGTCCTTCCTACAAATTGAAATGGAAAACGAAAGAGAGTGGTTTCCATATTAAAGTTTAATTACGTTTCGTTTAGGTATCAATGCTCTCGTTAAAACCATTATATTCACGATGGAAGTATACGTGATATGTTTCTCTTCTGCATAACGAAGCAACAAATTAATCTAATTTATTTGAAACAAACCAGTGAATGCTCGTTTTTTAACGTGGCATATCATGTCCTATACAAGGGAGAACAAAACGAACGTCGAATTGCATCGAATTTTGGATACGTGTAATATTCGAGTACTAACGAGACCATTATCTTTGGAATTCCAGTGGAACGTATTCCTTTTCATTAACCATTTTTTTGTACAAATTTATTGGAATTTATAGCACTTCCTATACGTTTCACGTTCGATCAATGGGATTGTAACGTAACGAGATCTTTTCGTCTAATTAAATATCGAGATTGAAAATGATTAAATTGGGTGGAACCAGTGTTGTTAATTAAGTATATAATATCGTGCCATCGACATATCATTTGTTTGGGCGAAGAAAAAATTCGACGTGACGAATGCGTGGATCTCGATACAGAAATAAAAAACAAACAATTGTACGCGGAGGAATTTGATTGTATTGTATATATCGTGAAATTGAACATATCTTGCTCTGCTCGTTCCTGATTGTTCATGGCGAAACGTTTCTTTTTGTAGGAAGAATTCCTATCGTGTGAGCCGAGTGTTTGAGAGTGAGAGTGGAAGAGAGAGAAGTAAACATTCGCAGGATGTCTCACTCGTTACTGACAACCTAATTATTTTCTTGTGAGGATGTGAACAAATGTTTTGTATATAAGTTTCGTAGTTTTGACGAGTGAATTCCTACAGAAGAATAATTTTACTTTCAACGTGATCTGTTTCAGAAGTTTTAAAGCCACAGATGTAAGTATTTTTTCATTCTCTCTTGCATATCGTACTTATATTCCAGAACTTAGTATCAACTTAGAAAGATCTTGTGGATAGTCATCTGACTTGTTTCGAGTCAGACACCCTGTATATGTATACACACATATACACGTTGAAAATCGTCGAGGATTCATCGACGATGAGAATTCATTGAACTAATCGTTTCCACTGTAGCGATAATCTTACGAAGCGTGAGAAACACTTTGTACAGTTTGTAATAACAAAACCGCGAGTATATGCGGCACATTTCACTCATCCGCTGAGAAAATGCGTTACTTAATGTTCCCACGATGCGTTTTAATTTTCAAAGGCGAAGACGGGATCGACGAACGAACGATTACGTTTAGAAACTCACCAGAGACGGGTAAAATTTGACTCGATAACGAGTAAAACAACTTCATAAATATTATACTTTCAATTATAAAACGAAATGATATTTTATCTTGAACAAAGATGACTGTATCGTGCATTCATTCGTCATCTGTTATCGGAATCAAATTTTGCTAGTCTCTGAAATGCACTTGGTTGTTGCATGGATGATTGTATACAATGTTTCATTCATACTTCGACGTGTGATAAGTGAATATTTATATCGTCTGTGCATTAAATATTTCGGGAGCAGGGTGTCTCCTGTGGAACGAAGTTCCAGCAACATTCAATTGACCGTTCAATGTTCAAAGTCACCGTAGAACCATTCCACTAGGATCCTAAAAACCTGCAAACACATTTCTTGATCTTCTATTCACGAAGTGGTTTTTTATTTACAATGGTGGAAGAAACCTTTAGCGACCAGTTATCATCCAGTTACATTAGGCAAATATAACGTTCTAGTTTCGTAGAGAGCCCACGATATTTCCTGTTACAATTCAACGCTTCCTCATATCGGATTTCGTTTTCGGCCGATCCGCTACGTAATAATTAACAAACTCGGTTCGCGCGTTCCGGTAACGTTCCCGTATATTTAGAGAACTATTTCTTCATTTCGAAATTAACCGCTCCGAGGATGAATTACTTCGCTGAAATTAAACATAAACTAAAATTGAAACTGACCCGCATAACACAGCCATTAATCGTGCAAGATACTATTACCACGTACGATTGGAAGATTTAATTACGAATATTCGTTTGGAATTTCAGTGCTACACGCCTTGTCATCGGAACATTTCTCGAATGTCTGTAATTCGATTACGCGACGTTTTGGTTGATGTGATAAAGATAGATCAAATATAGACTCGTGAATTGATCTGACAGAGGCCATCATGCTTTTATTTTTAATTTCTACTCATAACATTTCCTTCATTTGAATTTTAAATTTTCCTCACTTACAAAATATTCTCCGTCTTTCCCTTCCATATAATATTAAAAATCGCCAAAATACTCAAACTATTCCAAGAAGTAATTCAATTTTCTCTCTGGAAGGAGTAGGTAATCGTATCGCAAAGGGGTTGGAGGTTGTCGAGGGCTCGAATTCGCGTTTATTATCCAGGAACCGGAGCTGGTTCCTTTGGCATCAAGCGAATCGTTCTTTCGTCCTCGAACATCGGTGGTTCCCTCCTCCCGTCTCGCCTTTGTAAACGAGCCTTGTTTTCCCGCGCATATTTACGCAATGAAAGCGTTCGGTTTTCGTCGCGAGCCACGGGCCGGCGGTCACAAACAAAAGTCGGATCACGGAAGTGCCGCGTACACGGGAATTCACGTTTGCCGACGGAATTTAATATCCGCTGCCTTCGTTATGAAACACGATCGCGCTTTTTCTCCCCTTTCACCGGCCGCCCGCGAGCTTTCGTTTTTGCAGCCCCGATAGCGGTGCAACATCGAATCGATAGCCAAGCTCGAGTCGCCTCGACGGATTTCGACAAACACCGATAAACCGACTATCCCTCTGATGTGCGAATTCTTCCTTCGCGCAAAACCACGACAGAACGAACGCAGCCTGGTCATTCGAGTGTCCTTCGTTTCGAAAGCAAATTTCGTTTCGTGAAACGTCGAACACGAGCCTGGCCGCGTCAACGTTTCACGTTTGTTCTCGCTTGTTCGTTGAGGTTTGGTTATAAACACCAGCAAACGTTTCGTTGGAGGGTGAAACACTCTGACGTTTTCGGTTGCAAACTTTTTTTTCTGGGAATACTTGATTGGCTCATCCTGGTCCTTCAGATTTAATCTTTGAATACTGTGCGTGACTCATAAGAGTATTTAAAGAGTAAATTTGAAAAGGGGGGAAAGTGTATAGGGCCTCAAAAAGGTAAAAGTTTGACAAGTGCCTGACTGTGTCGATGAAATCAGTGGATATTATTCGATGAATTAATCGCGTCTCCCTAATATTATTTGCAATCTTCGAAACTCTCGTGAATATACAAAAAACTGGAAGCTAGTGGAAGGGCAAATCCCAGGGTTCGTCCCTAATGATTGTTTGGTCGGAATCCGCTCGGGGAGGCGACGAGACGCTCCAGCAAATGAGTGTCGCTGATTGGTGGGTTCGCAGCGATGTCGACGTACCTGCCAATCTCCGCGTGTAAATATAAACGGCGAAATGGGTTGTAAATAAGCTGGCCGCGCGCGGTCGCGGGTACAAGGCCAGTTATCTATTGTTATCGGCGAGCGTATTGACTATCGTGCGTGGTAAACACTCGAACACCTTCCACCTTTCCCTGTATAAATGTGTCAGTCACCCTGTATTTAATACGTTTGTACATAGCGATTCGTTTTCAATAAATACTCAGCGCTTCGACTTTTATCACACCCGTTTGTGCCTTCCCTCGTGATTGTACCACAGTGTGTCGTCGGCCGTCTTACGGGCAAGGTATCTCGACACGTCTTGTCCGGGAATTCCGAGACAGTGTAATACGGTTAGTGGTCCACGATTCTATTTCACCTGTTTTCCTTTTCTTTCGTTTGTTTTGTGCAATTTGGCGGATTACACGAGAGGAATTTCCAGCGCTGGAATTTCCACGAAGAATTCTCCTGGAGGATCGTGATGCCTGGAAGGTACGTCCGAATACTGCTATTTGTTTCCCGACAATTTATTGCTTCGAACCATACGTGTAGATCGTATAATAATTGCAATAATTAAAAGTTCCTTAGCTATCCTACATGACATTTTCTGAGAAAATTACAGATCGTTTATAGTCCTTTAATTTTATTAGCGACTACCATCATCAAGTGTCAATTCTGAAAGTGCAGAGTGTTGTTTTAAATTTTGCTAGCGTAATATTAATCTAGTTTATTTTATCACAAATTCGTGCTACCACAGTAAGCGTTCTCTTAGATTTTTTAATTTATTAGTAACTTTATATTAGTGGATAATTGGATACAAACTCCATCTATCTCTTAAAATAGTATATCTTTTCGAATTCTCCAATAACACGTTCAAATGATAAACTGAAATATTGAGGATTACTTTTTAATTCATCTTAATCCCTGGTAGCTTTTCCGTGGAACTTTCTATCGAATATAAATTCTCTAAATTTTATTTGCGTGATACGTTTCCGATTTTCGCGTGCACGTTGGAAGCGGCAGGCGTCAACATTCAAACGACATCGAATCGGTTAATAGCTGAAATAAAACCCCCGATTTCCGTTGGAGAAAAATTGATTTTAAATCAAATCCATCCAGGCAAATAGGAATCAAGTAATCCGAAATCCGCTTACAAGCGAATCAAATATAGCTGATTCGCTGGTTTATCAAACTGAAGCTTGTTTTTGGAAGAGTTTAACAGCAGTACGCGTTGGAAAAATATTTCATTTCCGTATGCCCTCGTTTTTTCAATGCGGCGATTCCTCGACATTTTTCCAAACCGATCGGCTCAGGCAGCAATTCTTTTCTTAATCGCACTGGAAAATCGAAAGATAAATTCTGTGGCGCTTCGACGCTATCTGTATATAAAATAAAACGAATTATATTCAAATTTAATCCGTGCGAGGGTAATTAATTGCTTATGCAGAGCCTGAGTGTATATTAAGATTAAACATTATTAAACAACGCTGACTCTTGATATTCTTAATGTGTTATTCACATTTGAAAACGATTTTCATTTTCACCTGACTGGCCAATTACTTTATTCAATTTTCTTCGATTCATACACAATGAAAGAGTAATAATTTGTATAAATTCGACCAAGAATGCCAAAACTATCTATTTAAAATCTTTAATTTACCACATCTTCTACTTATTAAATTGATAATTTCTGTGAATTATACTACGATATCAAATAGTGTATCTTCAATAAAATTGTCCGATCGCTATCCTATTTCCGCTACAATTCTAAAAGAGTCTTCAAAGAGAACTCAAGCTCAACTTAACTCCTCATCGCGCAATTTCCACGTGCGTCGGCTGACATTTCCCAGTCGCCGAGCCCTGTTCCTCGATGCGTGAAAACACGACCACCGTGGCTAGACCTTCGTACGATCGCTATCGTGGCGCTATCGCGATGGATTTGCAGGATGTGACCGACCATCTGATAAAGCAACGACGGACAGGGTGTGTGACATAGGTATCGAGAGAAACGGAGAGGAAACGTAGGAAAAGAGCGTAGTATCGCGTGTTCTTCGTGACCAGACTGCGTGAAAACAACCCAGAAGGTGAGATGTGGGAGAGTTAGAGTCACGACTGCGACGTTAATCCGATATGGAACGCTTTCGTGCCCACTACCACTCAAATTTTCCGCTGGATCACCTTCAATGTTGCGTATTATTTCGGGCTACGTTATCGACCTCTTTCCCGTGGTTATGTTTACGCGATGCAATAAATATCGTGGTCTCAGGCTTGATAAATTTTTATGTGATAATCTAGACAAACAAATAAAATGTTTTCTCTTCAAAAGTTCAGTGACCGTTTCAAAAGTATTTAACACATAATGATTGGAATGGCAGGTAGTATTGCAAAAATATGCCTAGTTTAACTTTCAATTTTTAATTTTAAATACGAGCAAGAGATATAGGGTAGTAGTTGGAGAAATAGGAAGTAAAAATATTTTGTTTAACGAAGGGAACATCCGAAATTGTCGATTTGCATTTTAAATGAAGTCTGTGTCAACACATTCGCGAATTTGGCGCGAAGAAAGTTAGAGGGTTAAGTGTGACGAGGGTTGAATTCGGGTATAACACGTTAATCCTCCAGGACACGTTTTACGGTATCCTACCTAATCCTTCTATCGAAAGGAATTAGCCTTCCCGAGTATGTGCACGGTACATCGAGAAGAACGGTGTCTAATTTTTTTGCACGGTTTACGTCCTATGAAAACCTCAGGGATCAAAATGAAAGGGCTGTAATTCCGTATTTCTGTACCAACTTTTCCAAACTTAATATTTTAAACGTGTTCTCGAGGAAGATTGCAATTCATAATTCGTCTGAGCTTTGGAAGCTTCGAAGCATAAGATTATCTACGTTAAACGTCACTGGATGTAATATTACATTAGTTAAAATCAATATCCTGTAGAGGTTTAACTGGAAAATTTTTAATCTGAAAATTAGCATTAAAGTTCTGAATTTCGTGTAAACGAAACTTCCGAAGCCTCGATATTGATATCGGCAACAAATTTGTTCAATTATCGAGCCAGCATGCACGAGTAATATTAATATATAATCGATACCGATGCGATTTTGTAACATGGAATTTCGACTGGCATTTATATTTATTTGCTGGCAACAACGACGAGAGAGCTGAAAATTCTATTTCCCCGATAATCGATCGTCTTCCCGGACATTTGAATAAAACACCCTGTAACAGGATACAAAATGAAAAATACGTAGAAGGTGTAGTTGCAAAATACGAGTAACATGAAACGAACACGCGAACAAAAATACGGTCACGGGCTGTTTTCGTTAAGTTTCCGTCTCGCGTGGAATGCCGCTTTAATTCAGCTCGAAACGCGTAGAAAACATTTCATCGGATTACAGAAATCGAGAGGCAAACAATTTTGTTAACGTTCGCTCGTTATTAACCAATCATTATTTTTTTCTGAAGAGTTGCGGCCACGACGAGTTTTATTTTAGCGATAGAAATAATTAATGGTCTCTAGGAAATATAGACGAATGATTTATTCATCAGACGCGAAAGTATTTTCCATTTTAATTAAGGCAACAAGTATTGGAAAACGTGTGTAGTTTGTGTGTTAATGGAATATAAAATATTTTATTGTCCCAGAATTTAAATAAATATAAAGATTGTAATAGAAATCGAAAATTTATGTCTCAAACCAGGACAGTTCGATAGCATTAAAAATTAGTTAAATCGTCAAAAATTACAATTACAGTCATTTACTCAGGTGAAAATTTCGAACGACCTACGAACAATCGCACGATTTCGTATGCGGAATAAACATGAAAAGTTTGTATTGTGGAATGAAATATTAACGTGTCGCGTTTCTATAAAATACAGAAGAGCGATTTATATATCGGGAATGAAAGAAATATTTTCCACGTCACGGTGAACAAGTGAAAACATGACTGCCCGTTTGAATAAAGATCGTAAATAAATCGCGATACGTTGGTCTGTTTCGTTATTTATTAATTTTGCTCCGTCATGATCCATTACAAAATGAAATAATTCAACTAAAATTGTCGATCCAACGATTTCAAATTTCAGTTTCTTTTATTACAAATACGAGAACGAGAACGAGAACTCGTGGAAACGGGGATCGACTGTATATCTCTCTGGTGGCGTGGGTGGTAGATGCCGCTACGGACGGAATAATTTACAAACTTATCCACAGATAGTTTACGTCTGGAGGTAGTCTATTTGCTAGACTCTGACACTTTCTCTTGCGAACGCTAGTTTATTCATACAAATACTTGGCCTCCCTGATTTGTGAATCTGGTGGTCTTGAAGGGTTGCGGATCCCAGTGGTTTCGTAGTTAGGATTCTAACTCTGTTATATTTGCTCTGTGATCCTTAGAACCTTAACTTCTAGCGATATTAACTTTCATAATCGAGCACATTTCTAGATCAAATACTTATAGAAGTTCATTTGTATGAGGGAGTTTTAAAAATATAAAAGAAAGGTAGGAGGTTCTCTCTGACCCGATCCATTTGCGATAGATAAATTATTATCGATCCCTTAACAAGAAAAATTATAGGGGTAGTCATAGTTACGTGGTTTACCCTGCACGGTGCATAAATACAGTTGCGACAGCGACCGACATAAATTCGAGTACGGGCCACCCCTTAGTTTTCTTTTCGGTGAATATACGGGGCACATTTCGACGGGCACCAGTAGATCCCTAACTAAATTAATCCTTTTAATATGAAAGTAACAACGCCCAGTTCTGCCGCTTACACCTGGTGCTTTGTAGAGCGCGCAGGGCGACGAGAAAGAGGGAACAAAAGCAAAGGGAAGAAATTATTTATCGCGTGTGGTGGTTTGCCTTCCGTTTAAAATAGCCACCGCGCCCCCCCCCCCCCCTCGCGTGCTAATGCCCGAGAAACCGTGGAATAATTAAAACTGACTTCAGGCAAGTTTCAACGTCGTTTGATCCGTAACTTCCATGTGACAAAAATCGTCCTTCTCTCGCTGTTAATTTTTCATGACGTTTTAAGCACGTTTCGATGTTGAATCCGCGAGTAGCGCCAAATATAATTTTCGGAGTGCAGCGACTGTGTCTGTAATTTAATAGGATATATTAATCACGTATGTGGTCAGATACCTGCTACTTTGATTCAATGTGTTATAAGACATTTTAAACGTATTACTTGTGAAATTAATAAACGTTATTTATTGGTCATTAGAAATATACCCATGTTAGATGATATGGTTCAGAGGAAATTTCTATTAATATTGCCTCCTGTCAATTTACGATATTTAGTGTATACAACTACAGTAATTTGTATTCTGTGTAATAAAAGCCTTCGAAGTCGTCTTGTCGAAATTTCACAGCCGTCATTCTCGCGTTAGATCAATGAATAAACCAAGGAAAAATCGTTATTGATCGGATCTACATGCGCACGAGGTCTAAATAATAATCGAGAGGGCGCGCGATGGCTCACTTCGTTGTTCGTCAAATAGAAGAAACTAATCAATCAATAGTCAATTTATGGACAGACCGGGGCACTCACGTGATTAACCAGCTCGCATTGTTACATTTCCATGGGGTACGCAAATTGTTTATACCGGTTCGAAGTTAATGGAGAGAGCGTTTCGTGCGGCTCGACGTCCCGCGACCCTTTTATTTCGAATAAATTCCAATGATTGTTTTTCGCTGCCGAGGAGAACGAGAATTTTTCTCGTCGTTGTGGAAAATACGCGTTAATCCGAACAATTCCGCGCGCGTGCACGTCGGGGCATATAAAAAAACATGAGCATAACAAAAATATATCAAGCTGCAAACGTGCGATCAGAACTGAAATTCTTTGAACGAAATAATTTTAATTTTTGTTAATGCTTTCGCGCCGCCATTCGCGCTCGGAGAACATTAATTGCGACTGTTTGGGTTTCTCATTATGTTCTAACCATATCGATGCGGTCAAATAGAAAAAACTCGCATTCCGTGTTAGCTCTTCAATTATTGATACAACAAGTTTCTAATTAAAAAAGACCCTTGCACCATGCAAGCAGTTCAACATTAAACAAAGAAGAAAATGTCGAACCTATCGCTCTCGTAAACTCCTACACGCTTGTCCAAGATGGTCGTACTCGAACGCGGTCTTTCTATCTTAAGGAAGATCCACGCGGGGAATTCAATAACCGCCGACATTGTTTGTCCGCGAGTGTTACTCGTTATTATTATTTCTCTGAAAACGAAGAATAACGTCCCGGTAACATTCGCGGAGCGTTTCACTCGCTTAACGCACTAACGAAAAGGAATGGTACAATTTTTTCGCGTCGAGGTGGATAATCATCCGGGACGTTCTTCGGCGTCCCTATTAGAAAGTGGCAAGGTCCGCTTCGTCGGGAGTAATTGAGTCCCGCGAATCCGCCTTAACCGTAACGCCTTGGCCCACGGAAAGAAGCACGAACAGAATTATTGGATGTTTGCTCGTCGAGGGAGTAGCTTAACGGATGAGGACGTGAGCGGACTTTCGACGGCCAGGAAATAAGCGAAAGACCCGAAATGTTCTTGCTCTCCGTGTCCCCCTGCTGGTTATATTTCACCAACTTTAGAGGACCTGACGCTGGGAGAGCGATCAGTGACTTCGACTGGATCACCTAAATGTGGTCTTCAATTTTCTCTCTTTCACTCGTATTACTATAACAGCTCAATAATATTTGGTGTCCACGCATCCTTGTGACCATCACATCCTATTACAACTCTATAGAACTCAATAGAACTCTCTACAATTTTATAGAACTCAATAGAACTCTCTGCAACTCTATAGAAGAGTTCTCAAGTCCTTGCCTTGACTGTTATAACTGCCAATTATTCCCTGTCTCATATATTTTGTATTCGAAATTTCACCTCAGCTAATTCTATATTTTATATTTTATCTAATGCTTGACGTGCCCGCAAATTCAATTCCAACGCGATCCATCAGGCAAATATAATGATGACCGGAGAGCAATTGATTAAACACCCTCGTTCCATAGATAGAAGGTATGGGTTGACAATGGAATAATACCAATCGGACGTTCCCAGTACGGCAGAAGTAGTATCGGACTCGAAATAGGTCCCGATAAAAGCCACGATGACGTTGACGTTGACGTGAGCTCTCCACTAACGAGTCGGAAAAGAGCAGGACAGGAAAAGGCACGCGTCGAAAAATACCACGTCGAAAGGGACGAAAGATTTTTCGAAGCGTGGATACTGATCGTTACGATAGTTCCGCCAATTTACGCGATTCCATGGCATCACCATCGAACGTAACAATTTTCCAGAAACGTTGGAGTAGAGTTTCTGTTGCCGTACAAATTCCAATTAAATTCATAGCCAACGAGTAGACATTACACGATCGTTTTAATCCACTCGGAACGCAGGACGGAGGGCGGGGTGTAGCTTTCGCGTATCCTTTTACGAAGAGTTATTTTTCACCGATCCACCATTATCAATGGCTATTCAATTAAATTAATCGACTTGCGACCCAATGCGACCCGCGGACCTTTTTCGCTGACAAAAAATAAACCGCGTAGTCCGGTTTTTCCATTCACAATTCGCGATACTTCGGTCCCTTGAACACTTCGACGGGAGCATCATGCATTATTGATCGAGTCTGGTATAAATGCCGCAAGTTGGCCGAACCGGCTGCAAGAAATTCATGCCCTCGACTCCATCGAAGACGCCCCTAGCTCTTACCTACGCGATTCTGGTCGAAGCTGAAGATTTTGGCTGTTCGGTATCCTCTCGTGAATTGTTTCAATCGTTAAAACAAATAACAAGTGGACAAACAAACAGATAGCACTTGGATACTTAAGGTTGGAATTTATATACTTTGTGGAGTTGAAATATTAATGTTTCTTTTATATTAATGGAAAAAAGATAGACAAATTGCATAAGAATAATAGCATATTGCCCAGGATGCCCAAATTTTAAACGTTCTCTACTTTCTGCCTTGAGAGTAGTAGGTATCTAGTGGAAACATTCTAAATAAGTCAGACCACCGTACGACCGCCAAGAGTAAAGGTCTTAATAAACTCATACTAGCGTTTGGAATAACGTCACTTTAAATAATATATAGAATGTATTATAAACTCAAACGAGGCACATATTTATAGGAGTCTTTTTATAGTTACATGATAAATTCATATAAATATAAATTCGTAGGTCCACATTTTACGATGGAGTCGACATGTAGTATAACACACTTACAGGGTTCCTCCAGTACAGAAATTCGAAAAATCATCCAAGTTTCATTTCTTAGAAACATCTTCCCGAAGCAGTAGATTCAACGGTAATATTTCTTTGGAATCTCAAGAACATTTTTATATCAAAACGATATCGACCGAAGTCTCGACCATTCGGGTTTTCTTCAACCTTTCACGTAAATGGACTCCCTGTGAAGTTTTCTTAGATAATTTTACGAGATTTAGACAGCTTATGTTTTCTTATAGGGACTAAGTCAGATGGAATAATAACTCTATAGATAACCGCAGTGGAGGGTTAAGAGTCTGGTTATGTTAAATCGATCCAAAACTCATCGAAATCGAGTTTCTATTAGTCCAGCGATCGAGTGACTTTCGAAACTCTGCATAACCGCACGTTTCCGAACATTCTAATACACCAGTGGATCCGGAATGACGGATTATCGATGAAGGGGAGCACGCATTGTCGCGGGACCGAGCCTGATCGAGGAAAACGGAAGACTCGTCTGTTATCCTCGGTGAATCGAAAGAAACATTCTTCAGCGAAGCATGCCGCGATGTTACTGCTCGCATGATGGATGCGACGGAGATTACATCCTAAGGATGCAGCGTTCTTCACGTTGCTGGTAACGTTGGGAATAATTGAAAGCGGGGATGCTTGTTGTTGAGGCAGATCAGCGGTTCTCAATCACTTTTTTGCTCCTGTACACCCTTTTCACCGGATTTCAGAATGACATTTCCTTCTCTCATATTGCCTGACTCTAAAGATACATTCTGAATAATATGCACGTAATATTTTACCTTTTTGTGAGGTAGTAGATACATGGACAAAGATTTAGCATAATTCATATCCTGCTAATAAAGAATAAGCGTAGATCAATATTAAATAGAGATAGGAATCTTCCACAGTTACTAGGTAATATTAAATTTACAATTTAATTTAATCTGTGGTACTCGAGAAATTGTATTAAATGTCAGCGATTTAATTAAAAGCGAACAACAGTTGCACAAATGATACAGAATCTACAGGGTATCATTGTTGAATAGTGTTCCCAACCCCGAAGCCTCGGAAACCCTAAACTTCTTTCTTGGTTGAGAGCCCCTGAAATGGATGATACCTAATGCACTGGAATAGATTGCGCGATAAAGGCGAGGGGCAGATTCGGTATGAGTTCATTTTGGTCGAAATAATATTGTTCGCATTACAAAGTAATAGTAATCACGTTGAACGAATTATTGACGGTTGGTTAACGTTGAAATTAAAATCACTCGGTACATGAAGATAATTACGTTGTATTGAAATACTATACAACATAATAATAATGGCAATATCACAAACTGTTAATTCGCCACATTGGTTGTTACGTTTCGTATTACTCGTGCCGGAATTTATTGAATGTTATGAATAAACCCTAGCAAATCATCCAGATGTGCTTCTCTTCTAAATTTATGCGGGATCTTTGTGCAAATATTAAATGATACATATACATTTATTATAACCAACGTACATTCTCTTTCTCTTATCTTTATACAATTTTATTCATAATCGCGACTCCCACTCGTGTTTGTGTTTACTTTCATTCTTCTTTTCTGAAAGTGTCAACTAGCGATATACTGTGTCCAACTGCCACCTCTACCTTGGATTAAATCTCGTAGCATCTTACCCAAAGGAACTTCAATGCACCAAACGCGCCACTTTTGATCGAATTAACATTTTGCTACGGCGAACGCATTGTTCCCCTCGCGAAGCATTCACCGAATCGAATACGAGCGCGTTCGCCGTTGAAACTCGACGGAGAAACTTAGCGGAGGAACTTTACCGACGCGATACCGAGTATTTTATCCTGGTGTGTTAGGTAATTTATTCGCGCAGCCATCGTCGTAAGTTTAAAGTCGCTGGAGATGAGTGCGCGGTACATATCGAATTTACGGTAGAGCATTTACGAGCGTCGTCGCGGAATGCGTCCGTTTCAGTTGCCCTTTATTACGGGGCACCTCGAATTAAATTCGCGCAAGGACGTTCAATCACTTTATGCATATAACGTGTAATAACCGTGTTCGTTTCGATGCCCACGCTAAACGCGACGCGAACGATCCGGCGAAATGTGTCCGCGAAATTTCATCAGCCGCTGTAATAAAATTAAGGGGGTGAAGGAAGGGGCGAAAAAGTACGCCCGACGCGTAACGAATTTCCATATCGAAAACACAGCCGCACGGGTCGTCGACTTTCAATTTACGATGACTCGTGGTACCGGTGTCGCGTAAATTTTGAAAAATTCTGATGAGAAATATCGAAATCGATTAAAATTCAAGGGAAAATGGATACGTGTCTTTTTTGCAGATTACGAAGTGATTGCAGCGGTGCTTTTTTTAGTGTGTTAGACTGAGATGTGGAGCAAATATAACTGTAATTGGTTTGAAATCTATGTGTCATGACAATATTCGAAGAATTTTTATGTGTTCCTTTTGATTTCATTTAATGCATTTATTACACGTACATAAAAGGTAGACCTACATAGCTAATTCATGTCATAGAATTTACATTAATTCTATACCGTGTGAATTCTATATTGTTTGAATGAAATGTACAGCATTCAATGGAATTTCGATTAATATTACTTTGACAGATTGTATAACGTTTCAGTTAATTTCGCAACATTCAATACATTGAAATTAACTTTCTGGTATTTGACAGTTTTTCAACTAATTTCATGATATCTAAGTGTATTTTTGATTGCTGAATTTCATACTCTTATTACAATGGATTATTGATTGCAAGGACGGAATCAATCCTGGATTGTCCATACTGGAAAATGATTAAACAATTACTCATTTTCCATAATGTAAACTTGCCTGTGCATATCGACAGAATGTTACCTGTCGCCTTAGTTTGTTGATTTAAAACAAACCATAGTTTAAATTAGACACGAGGACACGTGCAACCAGCTCGTTTACTCTTGGTTCCCATTCATCCAACTATGATAATGCGTCTCTTCGAACGCATTTTGGACCACGACTCGCGAAAGAATTACCCTAATAGTGGTCATTGAATTTAAATTAAACGGAAGAAAGAAATGCTTGAATTTTTGAGCTCGTTTCTCGCGTCGTCGAAAAGAGGAAAAAGATACTTTAAATTGCTCTTCTAATTTTAAACGGTTCACCTTCGAAGTTCCACTAAATTTCGTTCCCTACCTTGGTAACGAAATTTACGAGAATACGGGAATTATCTCTATGAAAGAATGGACCGAATTTTGCTATGACCAGTGAAAAATATAAGATGTTTAAAACAGTAAATTTTACATAGAAGCAATGTTATCTGGAATTAGATACAAACATGCCGTCGAATAGTTGAATAAATTTAATAGTTGCTCTCACGTTTCTGATTTTAACAAATGACAATGAAAACTAAGAAAACTAACAACTGAGTCTGGCACGATCAAGTTTTTATTCACAAATTTCATTTTTATTTTCGAGGCTTCTTCAGATCGAAAAAGACTAAAATATAGACAAGAGTAAAATCACTTGAAATTGGCCAATACAAAAAGAAAGTAATAAAGATGGTTTGATCCAATGTCTTATGACGTCACTTCCTGACCATTTTGCAGTAACTAATATCCGTGAAACTGGCGCAATTTCTTTTCCAACCGCATTATTAACTTCTTTAACGAGCAGCGCGATGTTGAATAACCCAATTCCGCCAGTCGCATCTAATTTATTCAACGCATTTTTAATGCAAATATACCGCGTGCCGAGTGTACTTGCCGCAATAACGGGCGGTCTGTATTCGTTTATATACGGTGGACCTCCAGGGAAATTATTTCAAGTACAGTTTTCTTGGCCTTGCTTAAGAAGCTGTCGGTCAGGAGAGCACACCAGTCGGACCGACGATCGCTCTTCAAAGTGAAACTTTAATCGCATAAATGGCCCGTCGCGCGACAAGACGAAACAAGAACAACAAAACGAACGATCCAGCCAAGAAAGAGAAGCGAAGGAGTTCAGTTATCTTTGTCTTTGCTGTGAAATGCTTCCCTTCGTAAGAAACAGCGCGAAGTATGCAAATGGGACAAAAGAACTTAAGAGATGGATAACACCCAACCTGTCGCGAATTCTAACAATGTTAATTTGGTAACTGAGACATAAAGATATATAACGATTTCATTAGATGGATGAATTCATGACAACATAGTTCAGAAAAATATAACTAGATCTTTGTATACTACAACCGTGAAAATTAAATTTACTAAATTAATCACATAAGGTCATTTGTAAAATATGACGTTGAAGAAGGCTAGTTTCCTTTTGCGCTCCAATGAAAAATGAGTGTGCAGAAGTTCTACCGATAAACTGACCTGGATCCACGGTGTGTGTAATTTTAATTGACCGAAACAGTTAACCATCAAAATGTTTTTGCGTGACAGGGAAAGTTTGAGGGCTATTCGCGTGATGGTGTGCCTTAAAGAACGAGGGAAATGTATGTGTGGAAATTAATCAAAGTCATATGGGGTCGAATAAGTTTTGCTCGATTAAGCTCGAAATATTTTCCGTGGTTTTAGAGATAAAGTCAGTTACTCGATCTAAAAGATATAATAAATGTAGTTAAATGAGATGGACTGAAATTTAATAAGGAGAAATAATCAAGCAAACCACCCATTAATTTTTTCCAGGTTTATGTAACCGGCATCTACTACTAGGTTCAGTAGGTAGAATGAGATTTTCAAGTTTCATAGCGCTTCAATATATCCCAAGGAGTTCACTGTATTGCTTTCATCAACTACACCTTATGGTATTGACACATTTCGAATGCGGTAACCTGGAGGTAAAGGTTGAATCCATGAAAATAGTTACTTTCCCCGTGCTCGAAAAGACGAACGACTCGAAAATGTTGCACCAAAGAAACTCCACTTTGTATGAACTTGACCACTATTGAAACGAACCACTCCCTAAGTCCAGTTATGATTTCATACACTAGTGTATCGAGGAGCTTTCCTTCTGCAAACAAAAACAATTGAGTTTCTTTTTCTCACATTTTCATAAGGTTCAGAACTTCAAAAGCACAATTCTCAAATAGCGAGTTCAAATTTTCCAAAAGGGTGCTTTGAAATATTTATTGTTTAGTAACAAAATGTGTGTCTCGTTGAGTAGTCGTGGTATATAATGATTAAACATCGTCTTCCACGTTCACTTCCATACAAAATACAAAATTTGCTTCGAGAAATGAATCCAACAACAATGATTCATTATTGCGGTACAGTCGAAGACCGTTCAGTTGCGACCTCGAATCTCCTCTTAGTTCGTCTAATAGGGCATAACCTTTTAAAGGTAAGGAGGTTTACGAGTCGGTGGTCTCGATGCCTCGTGACCGCAGGTCGATCGATGTCTCGAACGAACGTGACTAAACGTTTTCTTTTTTTTTCTTTCTTTCCTCTGGCTAGGGTGAGAAACGAGACGCTGGCATTAGCGTCCCTTCGGCGCCTCTCATAGTATGGGTTGCAGGTGCGAAAATTCCATTTCCTTCCGCTTGTCACACGGCTCGGCCACAATTTTCGTTTTTGGCGTACGTGCGCCGACCCTGCCTTTAAATGTTCCACGAGAGGGGTGGGATCCTTGGAGTCCCTGGTGTAGAACGTCCTCCGGAGCCTTTCACGCCTCCCTACCCTTCCCTCTTCTCCCATCGTTCGACGTAGAGACGCGATCGGAAAACCTTACCGGCAACGTGCTCGAGATCAATGACGAATTTACTCGACGCGTGTCAGCCGACGCCGTGAAATGTTTCCTTCGCGCAGCCAGGGGGTATATCGCTACAAAATGCCGCTATTTCGATGAAATTCAAAGGAGCGCTGTGTACGTTACGCTGCGAAATTCGTCGATTCGCTCGATTCATTCCCTCCAGCCAGTGTGGAATATTAGCGAGAGGGGAGAGCAATTTTTTGTCCTTGCAGCAACAAACAGAAACAAATTTTTTACTACTCGAGGGTTGGAACCCTTTGGATTAAATTTTGAAGGTAAGATGGTTTGTTGGGACTGATACATCGTTGATTAATTGTTTACCTGGCTCCAAGAATATTTTTTTTCTGTCAAATACTACCTGGAAAAACCTGGGAAAATTTTTCACAAGAATCTTGCTTTCCTCTATAAAATCTTTTTAGCATACACACAGTCAAGTAACAAAGTAGTGCTCTGAATATTCCCCTGAATTTCTTATCACTTCCAAAAACCAAAAAAAAGAACGTTCCCTAAAAAGTCATACTTTCAATTTTACCTATGCTTAAGTCCCAAATTCTGAAATATCCCCAACATATACTCCTACCTACATACAGACAGTCCCCTAAATATTCGTATCTTATACATATATGTCTATTAAAGAAATCTCTCTAAATTAAATGATAGGTGTTGATATTTTCGAATAAATGTTTCATTATAAATATGTACATGAGTAAACTTTACACTTGTATGTATTAATTGTGAAATATTTGTTTGAAAATATCAAACCTATCATTTAAGTTAGACATATTTCTTTAATAGACATTGAAGATACGAATGTTTATGGGACCGACTGTAGATCGTAGGAATAAATCATCCAGCACTTTGTCGAGAATTTATTCGCGTTACACGTCAAACGACACGCAATTACCTCCGCCGGTTCATTCCGCATTGATGTGTATCCTGGGCTGACGTGCTGTCTACTTGTCTTCAGTTTCTCGTTTCCTGGCGGTTTATCTTCACGGTACATTTGCCTTTACTTTCCCCCCCTGGACAACCTACGATTTGCTTGCACCACTTCAAAGTCGCTTACATTTTCCTCGCAAACGGTACCGATGCGATGTCTGGCCAGACAAGTGGAATAAGATCGTTCCCCGACAGACAAACGGCACGCGACGACTCCCTGACCGGACAAGTAGAATAAGGCCGGCCCAGGGTCAGACAAGCGGAACGAGATATATTCTTGGGCGGACGAGTACAATGAGCTCGATTCCTGGTGGAATAGGCGTTGGAAAATCAAACATACGTGCATATTTTGACAGACTAGTGGAATAGGAATAGGAACAAGAGAATGGAAAATTAATCTTATAATTATGGAATATTTATTCGAATTGGTGGTAGCATAAGACTCTATAGGGCACGTAGTTTACGTAGATCTTGCAGAACTATCTTTTTAATATAACTTTTGATTGTCCCTTGATAATGTACCTGATTGGAAACCTAATACCAACAGCCCTTGTAATAATTTTGCAGGTCTCAGCTAGTTATTGTTCAATATTAGTAGTAGTTAACTCGTGGTATAGATAATACAGACAATATTTCTAGTTTAGCGAACAAAACATGACTTAAAATTTGAAGGAAAGGAGTATCTTCTAATATGCCGGTTTTCTTATCACAGAGAAAGTTCAAAATATCACTTACAAACACGAGTGGTTATTATCAATCTTGTCCAAACAAGTGAATAAGTACAAATTTCGTACCTTGTTCGAACACTTGTTCGTGCATATTAATACAAATAGGTAATATATTGTGCCAGCTATAGTTTCTATACACAGCCACCATATTATTGCAAGAGAGAGCTTCTAATCAACATTCCTATTCACCTAACATTTCAACAGGCACGCTAACTACGGAATTCAAGACCCATCGCACAGCGTCGGTACTCATCAGGTGTCTGACTAATCACCCTCCTACACTACCTTCCCCCACGCCCGGCCACGTATTGATTTATACTCCTTAGCAGGCGAAATTGCCGCCACGGTCGTCGTTCTTCCGACGCTGGACGACCGCGAATGGCTTTCACATTGATCACGTTACGCGTGACTCGTCACGACGCACACGCACTCGCGTGATTCGCGCATACTCGTGCACGGATGCCTTAAATCACGAGGTCGCGTGGAAATGCACGCAGCTCGCACATTGTCGACGTCCTTTCAGAGATACGCTGGGTCAGATTAAGCAGTAATATGTTTTTGCGAAATTTATTCAAAAGATTTCCTTTGTAACTTTGTCGAGCAGAAAGCTGGCGACCGAGAGTTACTTCTCGAGTGCACAGAATTTATACAAGCAAAAAGCAGGAGGATATTTATAGCCAAATGAATTAATTTAGTTTTTTGAAGTTACATCAGGAACTGCAACCAACATCCTATTTACTTTCAACATTCCCGAAGGCCAATCAATTGTTTAAAAGTGCCTACATACCCTTAACATTTTCACGACCACTCGTTCAGGTTTCAGGACCCATTTGCGACAGGACAGCATAAAGATACACGTGCACGCGCCAGCCGTGAATTTATGAACGCTGGGGCGCCGCCTTAATTTTGAAATTGCTTGGCACGCGCAACACGCTCGCTTTTCTATGATTACGTAGAGGATCCACGTGGGCGCGGTTGCTAAACGACACGTATCGCAATTCGAGTCGTAAGTGATAGAACGCAGCATGCAATAATAACAGTGGGGTGACGCGTAACGTTATCATGTCCCGAAATGAATTGCTCCCCCGTCGCCGTGGGAAAAAAGTCGCTTGAATGGATCGTGGATCGAGGATTATTAGCGATGGCACGAATCCTGCGTCACGTTGTAATTAATTCCACGTTAAGCCCGTGTCCACGAGCTACTACATCGGCTGGTGAATATTTTTATGCCCAACCGTCGCCGCGTGCGGCGCGTAAAATATGTTCGCCTTTAATCCCGCGAACTCTGTATGAAATTTTTGATTGATGGATTACATTTGTTAGGATGTAAAATGTTGAGTGTGGTTTGGGTGGGACGCGATATTTTACAGGCGTCAGGCGCCAGATTGATTTCGTGTAACCGCTGAGTGAAGGTGATTTGTGGCTTTGCATTCGAAGCTACTGCTTTAAATCAATTTATAACAAAAAGGAGAAAAAGGAAGGCGAGCGACGATGCATTGGGGAAGGCATTCTTTGAAAACTCGTTTGGGTGAGGAATGGTGGGGTGTCAATCATCCTGAGATTCCACATGTTTGACCTTTGTACTTTTAGCAATATGCATGAGAAAAAATACAAGAGGTTTAGCACAGAATTTTCGTAGCACAGAGTAGAGGAACTATGAACTGTTTATTGATGGACCTCGTCGGAAGATATAAAATTAACAAAGTAAATCAAAATAAAACTCTGAAAGTTTCCCAGAAATAATTAGTCAAATAATTCCTCACTGTGCCCCAAGTCCATCGTTATGATTTGCAACCTTCCAGTGCCATGCTTTACGTATCGAGATATTTATGTACGTATGTACGTGTCGAGATAACTGGAGGGACTGCCACGAATGCGGACTCTCGTCCCAAACACAACTAATTAGTAAGAAATCTGGTCTCGGTTAGCGTTACATTATGTTGATGTCACAGCAAAGTGATTACAATACTCTTTCCTCATTCACGACGCTTTGCGGGCGGCGCACTCGAGCTCCCTGCTCACGGGTAATACGCTACTAAGTGTGTACTTACACAAGGCTATTAAATTTCTGAGTGCACAGCGACCACGATACACCACTGCTTTAATTTTAAACTCTCGCCCCTCCTCCTCGCTCTCTCGTTCCCAGGCTGTCGTTGCCTGGAACTTTAAATTCTCCACGAATCTGCGACAGTATAACGGAACGACCGACGATGTATACGCATCGCTGATTCGCTGGAGAAATACGAAAGAAGGTATAAGCCGTGCACCGTATAAAAGCGACTACATATTTCAGCTTTCAGGATCAGCCCGATACCCTTCCACGAGCGGAGGGGCACGGTCTATAGAAATTATCGTCACGACAATTCCCCAAAAAACCGTCGCTCGCAAGTTTCTTCGCGAGAGCCCCTTGGAAATTCGAAGAGTTCCATTTGGAAGCGGTAGGACGATGATTCCTACTCTTGAAAAGTAAGGGATGAAGAAAGCCTCCGAACGGTCAGCATTCATGCTCGGTATCTGGGAGTTGAAAGAAGCTCGAGTGGTGCGCCGAAGTATCTTGATCCGTGCGTTTGGAGAATGCTGCGTTTAGCTTCTTCTAAGAATCCACGATGGATGTGCTCTACCTCGAGGAAAATGATTAAGTTGAGAGGTTTGAATATAATCTAATACCAGGAATGATTTCTTCCTCTAATTAAAACAGCAGCAATTACGAAACAGAACAGCGAGCTTACTTTGGATCCCATACAAATTTTCACCAAAATCAGCGACTGAAAAATACTGTCGCGACATTTTCAATTCGAATTGTTACCTGTACGCCCAGTCGCCGTGCTTACTCTGAAATTCGCAACGTAATTTTATTCGTCTCTGAGCAGAGGTATACCCCGACAACGTGGAGTTGAAAGCACTAGGTCAGACTCCCGGTATACGTGATAGCTGTCCAATAATCCCAAGAACTTTGTAACGTTATCGTATGTAAAACATTACCAGTTTAGCGCTGCCGGTGACACCGTAGCCACGGTATATTTAATTTCCACAGTAGTACGCAGTCAGGGTTCTCAACAATGGTTCCCGTTTTCTATTACAGAGTCACCCAGTTTTCCTGCGCCGCGCCAGTTACTGTTTATCTCTTTTCCCCCGCACGTAGCAAACGTTTCACCGTCCCTTTGAGTTGTAGCAACCGACCCTCCGCACCGTGTAGGTGCATCGTGAATGATTAAGCGTACGGATGTTTTAGGGTTTAGGGTCGAAAATTGACGGTGCTCGGCGTCGTGAGCGCCTTTGAAAGATGGTCGACACCAACGTACGCGAATACATATGTGGCAGGTTTGCGATGGCTCGATTAAAGCTCAGCGAGTCGTGGGACGGCCTTTTATCGCTGTGAGAGCTGTGGAAAAAATGTAAAAACACGAGGAGAGAGTAGTTGGGTGCGAAAATCAACTGGATTCTCGCTATTATTCGTCCACTCCATACATAGGATGCAAGGTATTCGGTTAATTTTAAGGGTGAGGTAATCAGATGTAATTTTATTGGATAGAAACGAATTAATGCATTAATGAAAGTTACTTCTCGATAATATTCCTACAGTTGTATTCACAGAAGGAAGAACCTACATAGTTTTCGTTTAGTTTAGACGTCGTAAATTTAATTTTAAATGTAATGTAAATAGTCTACCCTCGAGCAGTCTTCGAAAATGATCTTAAACCAAGAATCCGAAGTGTTCGAAGCGTGGAATAAACGCTGTAAATTTCACGAGGGAAAAATTTGCGCTACGTTCACTTAGAGCGCCGAGTATTACGGAGTTTCGAAATGGCGGTCGGAATTATTCAAGCGTGAAAGGTCAAATGCTCGAGCGTGTGTAATTCATTAACGAATACACGAAAATTTCACGTGGGGCAAACGAGACGGCTACTGGCGTTGGCGCCGTGAACCCTCGAGCTGTGGCGGAAACAGCGTTACACCTAACGACGATACCGGGGCCAACGCTAGGCTAAATTCAATTTTCAGTATCTTTCCATCAGAATTCCTCCCACGCATACGTTACACTCGGCGAAACGAAGCCGTCGTCCATTATGAAGGACGATATCTGAGCAGCTTTGCGCTGAGGACGTTGCTTGGCACGGGAATCCCGATACACGCACAAACCTGGCTCGCTCAATCAGAATTTAGTACCGTGCATGAACAGACACGAATTCCATCCGCGATCGTACGCGATAACGCGTGTCCGCGGAAGAAACATTCGAGGAATCTGTTAATAGTCTCGAGTCACTGAACAACGGCCTTGTCAAATCATAAGCGTCGCGTGCCTTCGAACTCATTTTCAAAGGAACGATAGGCCAAGGGGTCGTGCACGTGATCTCGAATTTCAGAACGTCGCAGCGGTTGAACAAGCTCTAAATATTGGTGCTCTTCCTCCCTCACTTTCGAAAATATTTTGACCAACTCACGCGTTTCTTTATATTTTATTTCCGCTACGTAGATTACCCTTTTGCTTTCTTAAAACAATATCATTTTAATAAAAAGATGAGCCAGGTTCCGAGTAAATATTCACTAACTAGAAAAGTAGTTAAATTCACTTAAAAATGAATAAGTTCATTCTATACCCATTCTCTGAAACCTTCAAGTTACAAGAAACTCGATGCAGACGATCTACATAGCAAACTGCGCACAGCAGCGGGGGAAATTAAAAGCAATACCTAACCCAGAAATTAAAAGCACACTCGATCCACACGTGAAACAAAAAAAAAAAGAAATTCATTTTTCCCCGGAGGTTCTTTCGAATCGTGTGATCGCGACGGTCGCTGGTAATTCTCTCCAGCAACGAGAACTTACGCAGCAACTGTGCTGCTCGGTTGGCCATTACAAATCTGGCTGGTTCGCTTGTTCAACTATTCTGTATTTACTCGGAATAGATGGAATCGATGCTCATCCTGCACGGTGCCGCTATTTGGGCACGTTTCTCTACGTTCTGAACTTCGTGGTACGCACGGTACACGCGGTGACCTATTTTAATTTATGTGGAGATGTGATGGAGCGATCCAAAAAATATTTTAGGGCATCATTCGTTGAGAAGTGATCACTACAAAACTAAGTTTCAAGCATGATAATATAAAGATCAATCATTTCGCTCACCAGTCCAGAGGATTTCATCGTATAAGGAGAATAAGACTGTGCGTGATCAGACAACCGGATTAAGCGTGGTTTATGGTCAGAGTAGGTTGACTTGACTAGGACTGTTCCTGTGCAGGCTAGTAGAATATTCTGGTCTGGTCAGACTGGTAGAATATGCATTGTTGTAACCAGAGTAGGAGACATACACGATTTTAGTCAGACAAACAGAACACGGACATGAAATCTCATTTTCGAGATTGGATAACGCTAATTGAAGTAAGTTCTCCCAGTCCACATCAGATAACATTCTTTTACAGTCAAGATAACGACTAGTTTACCAACTATATCACTATACTACGTACAAAACTGTTATACCCGTTTTTTTGTCTTGTTACAAATGAACTTACAGTGTAGAATAGAAGGTTAACGAGGGTATAGAACATAAACTTAATAAGGTAAAACAGATTTTCCCAATTGGATACCAAGAATCGAAACGGATATTCTCTGACTGCACCAGGAAATGCACTTTTACGGCCAAGATAATAACCCAATCAGTTATTTAAACGATAATGCGACTACACTATGCAGCAAAATCGTTACACTCGATTATATGAGACATTTTATAAATGAGCTGGAAGTATGTGCGCCGCATGTATCGGGGGTGTAACGGTGGAACGTATTATAATGTTTCTTGGAAGCTGGCCAGAATGCAAGTATTCATACCAGCGTCGGTTGCCAAGCGCACAGAAACGTCTAAACGTTTCCCGTGTAACCTATACTTTTTCTTACGTACCCAGTCGCTCGAATATTCAATTGAACTATCATCGTTACCGGGACGATCGAAATGTCATTGGGCAAACCCGTGGAACGTTATGTGCAACGAGCTGGATCGCGAAACGCGCACCAGCGTATCCTTAAGTTTCTCATCCCATTCGTGAGATACTTGTATCTTTTTCAATATCGAAATATTGGAAAGACATTATAGTGTCAAAGGCCGAATCACTGGATATTTACCTGTCCACGTTCGATTATTAGTTAACAGTAAAATCGTTAACCCTTTGTACACTCGTGTGAGTTTAAAGTGGAAGTGCCATGTAACGTCACCATTCTGGCTGATTTCATTTCATAACCACTGGACCATGGATGTTTATGCATTTATAGCACCGAGTGCTTATATAGGAATTATATAAGAAAATGTGTGAGGAATTCAATGCAAATATATATAATATGTGTGTAATAAAAATAAATCACACTGTTTAGGAGCGATTTAAATCTCAATTCATTTTCTGAATATATCAAAATATTATTTTGCATTGTCGTCTATAAATACCTATTAATATTTCCACGCCACAGCATCGATGTTGTCTTTTTTGTATTCAGAACAGAAATTGTTGCCTGCCTGTGACAAGAGAACAAACGAAAGAGTAAAAAGAAAGAACGACCTAATTCACTATTTTCGAGGAGAAAACTTGAAGAGAAAAATAAAAGACCAGCTGTAGAGATGCCAGAAAAATATATAAGAAAAGGGGTTGGTCGATTGGTCGACGTTTTTACATCGTAGTGCTAAGGTGTTCCTGAAATAAAATGCTCGAAAATGCGGTGTACACCTTTGTTTAACTTCAAATGCAAACTGCTTCGTGGATTTCCATACGGAGCAGAGATATGTGCATGACATGTGTGCATGTGCGGCACACATTTTCTCATTCCGACTTCCACGGAGTTACGAGCCATTTTATTTCAAACGAATTTATTTGAACATTGAAATTTAGGTATTAATTTATATTCCACAATAAATGTTTACTACCGAGTTGTACCATGATACAGCATGACACAGCAGACTACGTTACATAATGAACAAGACAACGCACATTTATAAAATAGCGACCCGCCAATATTTCCATATCGTACCGCTTTTTCTCAAATGCTCTAAAAAAATTGGGTTACAGAGGGTTTAAATGCGTCATGGTGGGGTAAACATCGACAGCGTTGTTCCAAGGCCTCGAAGTTGAACTTTTACCGAGGAAAGAGTCGCGAACTCGTACGAACTACTTTTTCCTCGTTGTGAAAGTTGTTTTCCCGTACACGCGTTATTCAAATTTCCATACAGACACGCGCGAAATCGGCAGCCACCTCCCAAATGGATGCCTATTCGATTTCCTCCCTTCCCACATTTCTCTATACGTCGAGAAATCTTTTTTCCACGCCTTGCGCGGCACAAACTGAGTCACAACTATGACGCGTACGTTCCATCCACAACGCTCATTTGTATGCGAGTACACGCTTTCGCCGCGAGACGGGGCGAACACATATCTCGACCAGGCGTGCTGCAAAACGACGTATATACTATCGAGCTGACGACTCGGCTGTACCGAACTGTTTCGCCGAGTATGTGCTAGATACGCTATTATATTGTGCCGCTAGTAGCTCACGTTCGCCGATAAGGTATCTCCCCGTGCCGTCTTTTAAGTCTCTCGAATTTCTCTTGGCCCATTTTCGAGCCTGCGATAGGACGTTAGTTTCTATTGAAATTGTACTGACCGTATCGGTCTGACATCTCTCCAAGGGGGGGGGGGGGGGAGGAGTTACGTGGTTTACGCTATTTTTTAGCTCGATAGTAAATTATATCAAAGTAACCGTAATAAGATCAATTTTGACAATTTAAAAACACCTGACCCAGACCTATCCCAGCACTATGCGATATTTTATGGGTCACCATAATGATTAGAAAGAGTATCGTTTGTGTTTGAAAAGGGAAACTTTCAAGTAGAAACTTGTAAGTAGAATCAGTCCGTCAAGTGTCAGACAGTACAGTAACAGTTGTACTGTAATTCGAACTGGTAAAGAAGACACCCAGCGACCTGCGCGATACATTTATTGGATTTGGAATTCCTGTAATTATTTTGAACAGTAACTGACGTATCGGTGCTTAGATAATTCTGCGCAAATGAGGCTCATGACCGTAATTGTTAATTGTTGGAGGCACCAGCATGTTTAGGTATCATCAGTGTTGTTATCATTTGCGATATCTGGCTATAATGGACATTAATTAGTTGAGCAACCTGTTTATAACGCTGTAACAAATAAAACCTTGAAATTCAATTGTATTTTGATTGTTTTTATCAATCAAAAGAATTATTTAAAGGTAAACGGATTTATGCATAATACTGCATATTTATGACGTTGATTAAACAAACGACTTTTAATTATTTAGTAGAGAGGAACTAGTTTGGTAAGCAAAGATTGCACAACGGTGCATGTAATTTACCCTTTGCCTTCGCTTGTTGTGCTTTCGGTATTGTTTAGGAACATCGTCGGAGAGTGTTTGTTGTCTGGCCTTTAGGGTACATTTGGAAACAGCTGAATACGCTTAATCGAGTTTGATATTGAATCACAGTCTGGTAGAGATGAAAACTGATCTCGCTATCGCTGAACGTTAACAGGCGAACGGGCAGCGGTGAATTTTCGAATGAGGGAATAGCTGAAATATCGAGGAACCGTGAATTACGTCCGTAATATATTGTAGTTTCGGTAATAAATTATTTGGTACATTTTACATTCTCGATAACCGCGGGATAATTAATAAAAATCTACGAGAAGGTAGAATATATTTTCAAAACACATTTTCAAAAGGTGTCCGGAATGTATTTGGTTCTTCCATAATTATTTGTCCTTTACGTCGAAACCGCAATATTTTGTAGCAATTCCTTTTATAGCATTATACTCGTAGATACTCATTCATAGAATTATACTCGTATTATTCATTGTTTATTTTCATCTTCCAATTCGCGCATACACGTCCTGCGTCGTCGGACTAAAAATGAATTCCGGTGATTATTGAATATCGCGCGCTGTCCTCAATAAATTTATTATGCGAATATAATTAAAAATAACAAATAATTACGGTGGGCAACAGCCAAGTTCGTCGGAGCAATCAATGCACAAACGAACAATATTTTATTGTCCCCGGGTATTATTTTTATGATATCGTTCCTCGACGCAGAAACGTCGCTGGAATGCGATTGTACGACGGACCACCGAGCGCTAAAAACGCCCCTTAAATAAATAATAAACGTTGATGCATCGATGCAGGTAGCGCTATTCCGCTGGCGGCTCGGAGAGTGCGCTGTCCTGCGTCGCCTCGATCGATGATATTAACGCTTAAATGGAAAATGCACGCCGCGGTAAAACGGCAGTTATTTGGGTCAGACACGGATATTCAACGCGTTGATCGCGATAACATTATTACCCGATGAATAAGACCGATCGCGGCGGAACGCCTAGGAACCTGCGCGAACCATAAGCGTTCCTTTCCACGGACCAAGATTTCCGGAATTTTTGCGAGATAGCCACTCCGTAGGAGATTCGATATTGTAGAATTTCATGGAATATCCGCGAGAGGAACCTCCGTGTTCCAGCTTCTCTGGCTTTGCCCACGGAAACTGGATGCCTCTTTTCGACCAAACCCTCTCCCTCGTGACGTTTCTCTTTTGTGACCTCATCCCATTTAACCACGACACCTGCCACGTTCCATCTTCGTGAAATTACGAGATTGGATGATGAGAATCGAATCGATCATGAGACGAGCGTGCTAGTTCTTTGGCGGGCTCGATTTGGATAGAGTGGAATTTGTTTTTATTTTGCAAGACTACAAAGTATTTTAATACCTGATATAATATTCACTCACCTTTGGAAAAGATTTACAAATATATGGATTCAACATTTTGTGAATTGGATCTTCTTCAACAATTTTAACACGTTTGCGGAATTAGGGATAAACACAAAGTGATAAACACTTGAAAAACAACATATTCTGATTGGGCACTATAGCGACAAGTGTAATTATTAAGCATCGGCATCAAATTAATCCTAACTTCGCTTCCAATTATTTCTCATTAGTACACTACCTTCGGAATAATATTTTTCACGAAAACTACACAGGTACAAAATTCAAGTTTGAATGATCACGACCGAGTTCGTTAAATCTGTTTATTACGTTGAATAAATTATGTGTCGCTTGTAAGTGTGGGGGGTGAATATGGATGCCGCGAGGACAGGGTTACGTTGAAATGACGTCGGAGTTCCGGAGAATGGAATCTTCCAGCTCGTCATGTCTGGGCTTCTCCTTAAATCTTCATTTCTATAAATCCGTTTTCTCGTCCCGCGGCTCGAACACAATGGCGGAGGGGGCCCCGGTCTCGGGCCAAGCCTGGGATTCGTATTAATGATCCTTTCATTCCGAAACCCGGCGCTGGGTTCATCCAGCGGGGAGAATGTACCGCTGGGAACGGCAGGGAATTAATATCGTGAAAAATTCGTCAGTCATAGCCGTCCACGGTTGAAACAGGCTCCCAAGTGGCCAGCTCGTGATTTTGTAACGGGCCATCGCATTTTCCCCAGTCGCGAATCGATTAAATCTGTTTATCGTCGTGCTCGAGGTCTAACTTATTCATTTTTTCATTTCGTTCCATTTGGTGACACGTCGTATTATAGAAAACAGAAATGGAATGAAGATAAATATTTGAATATCTCGTGAATATATTCAAAATGTTAATATAAATTGAGCAAAGGGAAGAATTTTTATTATCGAATGATCGCTAGAATAAAGTCAAGTTTGGATGATATCCATGGTCTAGTGACATATCCAAATTTGAAATTTGTTCACAAAGAGTGTCACTTTTATTATTTTGCAATGCTTATTGCTTATTCATACATTTATTTCGATTGTTCTAAAAATGACGCTAGAGTGTTGATACGTTAAAAGCTATTTAATCAAGACTGTGCAAACTTGTTCTTCTCAATGTGATAATTATTTGTGAAACAATTGTATTTAATTTTGGAAGCTTTTAACCCAGATACGGGTTCGCGTGTTTGTTTTCAACTGCCATAGAATATTACATGTTTACGAAAATACAGAAAGACTCAGCTGGAATAGGAAAACGGAAATGAAAAATTCCCGGTCCGGTGATATAAATGTCTGCGTAAATTTGACAAGAAATGCTTGAAATATGCGGACTGCTTACAGTTTAATAGAGCGGAATGGTCTTGGACTCGTACTTTATATCCAAGTGGCGAAGAACTATTCTGGGTGACGTTTTATGCTTCGAGTCGGTAGTATTTCCTGTTGACGAGTTCATGAGAAAGTAACGTCGAAGTTCGAGAAGCATCGCAGCAATTTTCAGAAAGCATTGCATTTTCAGTAGTAATATACCTCGAACGATTATTCTAGCGTGTACAGAATGCATTCTTTGTTCATCTCCACTTTAAAAATACTAATAAATAAATCGATACCCATTCTGTCATCACTTTATGCTTCCCATGCTCTTTAGTATAAAAAAGACAGCCACGGTGACGTTGCCTTACCTCTGCTTCAATAATCCGTGCTGAAAAACGAAAGACCCAGGGTTTCTTCACAATACTAAACGCTTTATCCTGCGGAAGGGTCCGCGAGTATATCCGTTCCAGGTTTCGCGAGCATCAGCTGATCCATCAAACGCTCAGCTGCCGCGAGACGGTGTTCTTTGTGTCCCCGCCGAGAGTATCGAATCTTTTTGCTGAGAGGAGGCTTGCAAAAGTTCCATTGACAAGCTTCACCGCGCCTACAGGTGTAAACCCATAAGCGGGGATCACCGATCTTAGATTTCGCTTAAGATTTACGAGGGTTTTCGCATCGAACCCCGTTTCGTTCCCTCATAGTTCTGGTTTCTCTTTCGCCTCGTTCGTGTATCTTCGTAACCGAAGGAGCAGCTCTCTCAGCGCGGCCACGCAAATTTATACGGCAAATAGTAATCCCTTTCCATCGTTCGGAATAAATCTACCGAGGCTGAGACACACCATAGACGTAAACCCCTCGTCGTTCTCCGAGTGCGAGGACGTGCTTGAAATATCGCGTCATTTCTGTCTCGTTCGCCTCCGCTCGTTGTTTCGGCTTTTATTCACCTCCTGACACCCTTCTCTCGCGTTCAGAATCTACTTTACCCAATGGAAATCGAAGGGAAATAGGTATTCTCGGGCAGTGGACACTGTCTTCACGTCTACGAGGGTCGAGTGACATGAAATAATACTTTAGATCAAGTCTTAGGTTCTGGATGTAAAACAATTTATTTCTGTAAATTGCACCAAATTTATTTCTGTTTGGTGCAATTTTTTAGAGGAATTCTCAACCTGGCATAGCGAGTTGCAGAACATTTTTAATTATCCTTAAAATTCTCAGGAGTTGTTGAAATTTGTTCAGATTACAATTAAATTTACGTTCCGCCTATTTTTGTCGACACTAATTGCAAGACTATACGCTAATTGTAATGAAATAGTAGTCACCAAATTGTTTCACGGGATAAGAATCTAATTTTATCTCTCAAAGGACTGTACTTTATTCCTGGATTATATGTCTAATTTTACTTTGATAATGTTTACGTTGCTTTGTACACAATTAAGAACGCATCATTATCCAGATTAAATAAAATGCAAAGGTTTCACTGGCATAATGGAAAACACTGGCTTAGCGCTAAGACTGCATATAGATCTAATAATACTTCCTATTAGCCTTCATATTACTTTGCATAAGTTTCGTAAATGAACCAGCTCGTTAACTCGAGCATCTCGCGTCGCGAAACTTCTTTCGGTATTACGTTTCCACTCTTCCAGGCCGAGACGCCTCGGAACACGGAACACGATCCTCCGGTGAAAATCTTTTTCAATACTCGGACAGTGTGCAAGAAAAATAAGTTGGCATCGAAGACAATGGAAGCAACGCATTAAAAGAACGTTCACGAAGAGAATATAAGTACTTATAGGTCCTTGAAGGCAAGAAAATGAATTTGAAAGCTGAGGACAAAGAACAAAGTGTAAGGGAGTATTTAAAAATGTACGACAGGGGAAAGATAACAATATTTTCACGACAATGTTTGGAAACAACAAAGTAAAGATTTCTTGGAGGGAACTGCAAACAAATTTGGAACTTTCCAGCCTCCTTTACGCGATGTTTGAATCGCAGTGTGATATCTAGTGAAAATCACGTGGAATGATCGGACATTGCGACGGAATAATAAACTGATCCTGAGCAACAAAGGAAATGGGAGCGACAAGGATACTTGATGATATATATTTCAAGGTTCCACGGGTGCTATTCAATTTTTATTCCCAAAACAGATACGTTCTGGCGTTTCGAAGTAGATAAACACTATATATGATTCCGTATGGACTCAATTTACAGTTCCCGCACCTTGTCGTTTCCATCCAGTTCGAGAATAATTTTGTCTTTACCGTATCTACGCCTTTATGTCGGCTTCCACTTCATACAGTGTTACATATCCTTTCAATTCATCGAGAATAATATTTCTCAAATGGGGAAATTCTGAAAATTAAAAAGGAGTTTATTATTCAAGTATTAGATTACTAACAATTTAATTAATACTTTGCATGCTTGCTCCCAGTCTTTATTAAACATTTTACGTAGTTAGACAGCTTCTTAACAGGCTTGGACACGTATAATTAAATATTTTCACCTTCGTACTTTTGATTAAATTCGCTATAAGTTTCCCCTTTGTTCTGAAAATGATGTTCACCAGTTAAGACCTATCAAATTCAGAGGAACTTTCTTTGATATACGGTTGCCAATACAGTTCTTAGACTAAACGTTTACCAATACAAGACGTGTGAAGTATTAATAAAATGATGTTAATTTTAATTCATACAATATCTATTTATACGCGTCTTGCACCTAGACGAAAGAATCGTCTGAATTCAGAAACTAAATATTCCCAGGATACGTACTGATTCCAGCCAATAACCGTCGTCTTGCAATTTCCTGCACAAGTCGAGTGCATCGCGTCATTCAAGGCGTTCCGAAGCGAAGTGGCAAATATGACACTTCAAATGCCAAAATTTCCTCAATTTCACCAGCAATCGAATCGTACTAATTTGGCTACGTCTATATTTGGGCTCTCCAGATATTCCTTTAGCCCACATACAGCGACTAAATTGCTGTCTCACAAATTCATCTCAACGGATCGATTGGTGTGCCTATCGAGTTTCAAATTCGTTAATTGGAAATGGGCAGGTCGGATTTAATGGCGAAAACGCAAACTGCAAGTGTACCTAAAGATATGTCACACTTAATCGAGCGAGAAGTGATTAAATTGTCAGATTAAATCCACTATCACGTGTTTGGTCCCAACTTTTCGATGTGTGCTGCGTTTCCTTCATTTCACCAGCGGTTAACTGTCGACAAACACGGAACGAATTTCGCGCTTCGAGGAAATAATTAAATCCGATCCGTTGAATAAATTTTCATTGTAATGTCGCCGCAGCGGGAACGTATCGAATTTAAATCACTTTCGCTCCACGTAAAATTCATCTGCGCGAAATATGAATTCGTTGAACGACCATTTTCAATTTGGAAAAAAAAGAGGGCGCCGCGCTTCGTCGCTCGCCCGGTCGCCTGTGTGCGCGCAGCAAATCGAAATTGGCTCGGTCCGCGAAATGGCTTTTTACCTTGCATCGCGCCCCACATTAGCTTTTTGTTTCGAAAAAGCAATGTTCCTTGCTTGCCCATATTTAAAGCAAAGCGAGTTTGCCGCGCGCTCGAGCTACGTGTCATGTTTCATCGTCGTTCTACTGACTCAGATGTAACATGGAATAAAAAACATTCGATGAAGAGTTTATAGGAAAGAATACAAATTTTGTCAATGAAACAAGAGCGTGTACAAAAGGAAAAAACATTATTGGATGGACACAAATGTTTAGAAAGTGTTAAAAATTTATGTATGAAAAATGAGAGACATCTATAAGAAAAAAATATATTCTCGGCAATAACAAGCTACTATAGAAAGAAAGAGTAATTGATCACCTATAAAATAACACCTGGAAGATAATAACCGACATCTATGAAAAAAGGTGTATTTATGTATAAAAGTTGCAAAGTGAATTTTATTTCACAGCACTTTTATTTATTTTATCTTCGAATCTCAGGAGGATTTTCAGATCGAAAGTGCGTACACAGCGTGCAATCACTAGCGACGGCAATGGGCCACCGTGCGCCGGTTTATCGGCATCAATGACCCGTAATTATAATTAAACGTTAATCACGTAGAGCCAGATTCCGCGTGTGTCCATCGAAACGCGATTGCATCGTATTAAGAGAGAGTGCTCGGGCGTTGCAGTACGGAAAGCTCGTTGCTGGTCAACATACACGTATTTTACAGTCGTTACGCCGACGGTCCTTGTAGAATCGCTTTCGTGGCACGACTCGGTTGGTTCGGGGACGCGTTTACCAGGAATAATACCGGAACACTCGATAGGAACGTTGTTTTTCTAGGTCGCGGCGGAAAGGTGCGAAAATACTAGCGTGGAAAACACCTCGAATATCTTTGGTAAGCAAATTCTTTCATTTTAAGCGAAACGAATGACCTGGTGGTGTGTTACGACTCAGTATACACTTGATGCTTCGGAATTCAATGTTTGGAGTTCGGAATTTCAACGTTTTAGTGGCAATGATTTTTTTGTCTGGTGGTGCTAAATCCAGTTTATATCCAAGTATATTTAAGCAAATTTTTCTATTCTCACCGATATTAATTTTATAAATATGAAACCTATCGACGTTTTAATCTAACAGTACCTGTGATAAACCAAAAGATAGTAATCATTCCCCACGTGTGGTTTAAAGATAAATGAAACTGTCGCGATAGAGATGCCTACTCGAAGAATCTTGGAACAAACCGAACGAGGTGGGCCAGTAATGAATTTAGTAGGGACAAAGGACAAGAAATTAAAAAAAAAAATGTACGACACGGTGCCGATAAAAATACTTGCACGACAACGTCTGAGAACAACAAAGTAAGCAAAGATTTCTCGCGAAGAAGTTGCAAACAAATCTTCAACTTACCAGCCACCTTTCGCTTATCTGTATTCGGTGGTCGTTCAAAATTTTACTTGGTATTCCATGCTGCGAGGCAACTTTGAATCGTGTTTTCTGAAAACTCGGTTATTTCTACTCACGCCCGTTGCACAATGAACAACGAACATCTGTCACACACTGAACAACGCGTGATACAAAATTTTCATTAAAGTTTTAATTAAACATCCCCGTTGCCGGAACGCGAAAGAAGCGATTATTTCGAAGGACCGAACAAGTGTCTGATAATATTATGTAAGACTGTTGTTGGATCTAACGACGATATTAAAATCCGAAATTTCTCGGAAAACGCAACACCTGTGCACAAACGCGACAAAGACGACACTGTATATAATTACAGATTTTCTACGCAGGGATTCGTCGTTGCTTCTGACGGTTTTAATCTCGAGTAACGTGTTAGTTGTTTGAATACATATTTTTTCATACTTCTTGTGATTCCCATACACGTGTGTCTCTCAAAGTACGTATGACGAATGAAAAGTCGTTTCTCGTTGTGAATGTTAAAACAGAAGCGAGGGTAAATAACAGTTTCTCGGTTTGAATTCGGTGGAAATGTAAATAAATTTCCACCAGCGGACGAGTACAAGGGAATTAAATATTACTTAGCATGAATAATTTTGTTTAGTTTTATGTTTCGAGTGGGTTACATATTACTTTCTCGTTTCGACGAGGCAGTTGTGTCTATAGTGCTTTACGTTCATTACCCTCTCGCTGGCAACGGTCAGAAACTTTTCGAAACCGCGGCACTGCGACGTTGATTTTTCCGAAATTCCGTCACCGTCGATGGATGTCGTTAAATTTTCACAGCAACTGTCTTCTTGTAAATTGCACGCCCGCGTTATGAATTCGGAATGTTACCCCGACGATATTTCCCGCGATAAAGATGTACGGAATGATTTATAGGATCGCTTCGTCTACGAAAGTGGAATTGGATACGTAATATTACGTATGCTCACTTTTATTACTGTGTATATAATTTAACGACTTGCACGTTTTAGTGGCTAAGCCCAGATCGTGATTACATTGCATTTCTGAAGGCGTCACTCTCTACTCACTACTCAATATTTTGTATTCTCTATTCTCCGCTCATTGCATTATTCATTGATCTTCTTTGTATCTTGTACCTTGCTTCACAGCAAAAACCACAGAAATAGCACCACCTTTGAAATTCCAATATTTCTCTTACAATTACCGCATTATCAGTAATCATCAACAACATTTAACATGAAATTTTGACTTCCTCTAGAGAAAGCATAATTTTCCCCAACGAAATAATTTAATCTCCTACGATTCCAATGCGTTCACACATTCGACATATTTGTAAGAAAGAGCGGCACTCTCAGCTCGCGTAAAGTTCATTAACGTTATTGGAGGAGTCTATTCATCTCAGCAATTATGGAAAACGATCGTCCACGCATCTCCACGCGTGGACTCGTCCAGGCGTCGGATTCACCTGACGCAATAATCTCGAATGATGTACTTTCGCGGCGAGTGGCTGGGAGTAAACCGATTACCGAGCTGCCTGGAAGAGGGTGGGCGCAGGGTGCAGAGGGTCGAATCGAATAAAGTTATTCACGCGAGCAGCCGAGAATACCGGCCAGGAATCGCTCGTTGCATTCCATGGACGGGTGTACGCTCGAGACGTGTTTTCGAGTGTGCCGACTCCAACGACGCAATTCTTTCTTTGTCATGAATAGTCGTCAGATAAATCTTTCTCTGTGTCGCTTCGCGTGGATTCGAGAATCTCTCGTTCAATTGTTTCATGCTGACATTTAAATGTGGAAATAATGAGTATCATGTTCGATTCAGAGAACTAAGTGGTGACTAATGAGAATTTCGGGATATATTTGATTGAGATCGTTGGAAGCAGATTGAAAGGATCTACGGGGACAAAGGAAACGTCAAAGGATTGTTTAACAATTCGTGGCTTCTCTGAGTCATGAGAGAGTCCGCGGTATCCTTTGCCAAAAATTTATAGAATACTTTGCTCAAAGGAATTTACTATTGTCTGGCCATAGACGACCGCGGTCTACTTAGTCAGCCATAGTTTTCGAACGTAGTTCGTGTCTGGAATAGAATGTAACATAGCCCCGTTTCACTCGTTTGATCGTAGTCGATTCCACTCGTATTCCAAGGTCTTATTCTACTTGTCTGACTCTCGGCGCACCTATTCTACTTGTTCAACCTCCGACCGTTCCAATTCTACTTAAGTCGGTATAAATTATATTTCTGACACTCGACCTCTCGATTTATGGTTTTAGAGGCTCAGTAGCTATTTTTTTTTTTTTAAGAAAATTTTAGACGAATTATTATCTATTTATTTATTGTCGCATTAGTTTGTAAACCATTAGCGACCATTATGAATTCCATGGTCAACAATTATATACATATGTGGGTCATAATATGTATAATTAAAATAAGTACGAAATGACTTACGGTTAGAATATCTAATTCTTACATCTAACAATAATTATAAATACTGTTTAGCATTAAACGTATATTTTAGAAGGTTGTAATTTCTTGTTAATTCTTGTTTATATTTCTTTGGAAACTTTTGAACGAAATGTATTGCTGTATTCGCCTTTCCGAAAATAAAGACACTACTGCAGTGAAGATGTAATCGTAAGAGTAGTATGAAAAGGACAATCATCTACTCCACTTTCAATAAAGCAATACCTATTTAAATATGCAAACGATAGCAAAGCACTTTCAACGAACACCCATACTCTATTCTATCTATTAATTATTCATGTCGATTAATTCCTGAGTCACGAAAATTATTTTCTCGGGTCATCCCTGTCAATGAAAATGATCGAATCCTCATATCGTCGTCAATATGGTCCCCAGAGCTATTGAATGACGTCGGTCTCCGAGCCGTCCGCCTCCTAATTCTAGTCGCGAGGACATGATGGAAATTTTGTACGCGTCTGGGAGAAGCGTGGCGCACGTACGGAAACGTTGCACGCGTAGCAGGATATTCTAGGGGGTGGGTGAGTCCTCGATGCCAGGATGGTCAGTTAGACCACGCATGCATATGATGTCCCGCGGGCCAGGAGCTGGCTTCTCCGAATGCTCTCACGTCACCCAATTCGGATTCCTACGTACCACGAGGAAACGAGTCGGTTTTCCACGGGCGATACCCGTTACTCCAGGCTTCCAATAAAATGGAAATGTCTCCGCTGCTGACACCGTGGGACGGGGATCAGGAGATTCGGTTAGGGGCCGCGGGACTACTTTATTGTCCCGTGGCGAGGTAAGCAGCATGTTGGCACGCGTAACATATATGGAAATAAACCGTGGAACAGGCACGTCCGATGTGGGACACAACGCCATCCATCCCTTCCTTTTTCGCGCCATTCGATGGAACGCATTGAGTGCTTTTCATGGGAGCAGACCTGTCGGCAGCGCCGTTTACGTTGCCGCTGTATCCCCGCAAACAATTGAACTGGGACGTCACGAGGATCGGGATACGTGTATCTAACGTTTGGAATGCGACGTTTTTCTGCCAGGTCGCGTCGATACTCCTCCAATAAGAATCCCTTTTCGACGGAATTCCATGGGAACGCGATGGAAACATGTCGAGGTCCATAGATACACCTTGCGTCTTTTTTTTTTTGTCTTAAAAGGGTAAGAGGTAAATTATTTGTCTTGATGCGAGAGAATAAAGTAGTTGGTGTTAACGATCATTTTTTAATGGTTAAATCGTGAATATTATTTCTGTGAAGTTTTCTGAGTTGAGAAAGTGGCAGATAAGAAATATGAAGAATGATTGGGAGATAATTAATAATTAATAATAAGGTGTTGGAGAAAAATATATTTGTACGACGGACGGTATGGATATATATAAATTACCAAACTAAAATTTCCATCATCTCCATATCTAAATTATGTATTGTATTTCCGTCCAAGCTTTGTATTGCCGTCATATTTCGTAAATCTTCAATGAAGAATTTCTATTATACTCACATTAAAATCATATGTCATTACGTCGGGATACAACGAAATTACAAAAATATTTGCCCGGGTATTTAGTAACGCGGGATAACGGGCTATTCTGCTTCAATTTGAGTGAGCCACAAAAAGCAACAGAGCCTCCAATAGAAGCCGATATTTTCGGGTGAATATTGCATTCGGCCGAATGGGATTATCGCGGCTGTTTTCAATTCAATGTGGTTGATCTTTATATCGAATGTTGTTAATTAGCGATTATATCTTGGCACGATGGTTGTTTTCATTCGACGATACCTTTCAATGAATCGGTAGGTGCTACGGTTACGAGCGCGTAATGAAAACACTCTCGGTTTGGCCCTGCCAATGGGAACGTTGGACGTTGTGAGGTGGGGTGATTAAAACGCTTAATTACTTCACGTCTGGATTTCCACTAACGAGATGTGTTTCGTTATTTAATTTCGTAAATGCACAATTATTCCTACTCCTGTTTTGATCTGGCTAATGCGCGTTGATTTGCATAAGAAATTACGGTACGAAATGGCGTTCTGTTTGAGAATATAATAAATCCCTCTCCCCCCATGCACGACGCGTAATCGTAACGCGACATAACCATGTTAAAATACATTCGTTTCGTTGGACGTTCGTTTGGTTTCAAAACGATTACTCGAAACATTACAACATTCGTTACATTTGTTTAGTTACGCTCAAATACATTGCCAAAAGAAAGGGTTTTCCTAAATGAAAACAAAAACGAAGTAAAACACTACATATAAATTATACAGTGTATATAAAAATGATGTTAACAGTTTCTTGGTACCTTTACATAGAATTTGTCCATTCAATTGTTACAACTTCGTGTACACCCAAGTTCCATGGACGTCTAATACTTCCGAACGCCAGCGTATATCGCGAGAAACCCGCTTTCTGCAAACAACGACAAATATTTATTTGCTTTCTCTTGCTCCGCAGACGCGTTAGGTTTACGATTATTGTGCAAACGAGGTGAAAGACTGAGAGAACGGTAGAACGTGGGAGGAAGGGCGCAGAGGATGCTGTTATCGAACACATATGTCTCCGTGAGAGATGTAAACTCTCCATTTGTGTTGGGCTGCGTTAATGCGTTTCCAATAGCAATCTGTTCCAGCTCCAGCGTGTTTGCTTTGAATAATTAGTTGCGCGATATTCGATGAAAAACTTACTATTTGGAAATTTCTTGTATTACGATCGACGGATCTGGAGTATGAAGCAAGCACACATCATGTACGTACACAAATTATCTCCAGTTCTTATGGCTTTTTAAAATAAGCTGCAAAGTCATTCATCCTACCTTGTTATACTTAACAAATTGGCATTTATTAATCGCCTAGCTACCTAAGTTTTACATTTCATGTTTCATTTCATGTTTACGTACGTTACTCCATTTAATAGTCTCTTCAAATACTGTGTATGGGGTACAGTATATGCAATTGAATAATACTTAATAATACAAAATTATGCACTTGTTAACCTGTGCTTAATTATGTGTAGGTTCAGCTGCCCAAAAGTATGACATTGGTTCAACATGGCGAATCATTGAGAGGATCTTACAGGTAAGAATATTTAGAACAATATTTTTATTTTACAGCACGAGATCTAACACGTTCGTTTTATAAAGAGTAAAATAACGAAGTTTAAAGGTATTTCGTCGTTCGCATCGAATTGAATATGTTTTATCGGACAAGTTATGCTTGATGGAGATTAAACAGGAGCAATTGTCTGGACACGGGGGCGCGCAAGTCTTGCGCGCAGACAATAATAACGGTTTAATTGAATTACATCGACCGCAACACTGAGGCGCGTCCGAAGGGACGCGTCAAGTGCTTTTCATGAGACGCGACGGTGTCTAGTCTACCATAATTATTGTCCCAAACTGTGGCCTCCTCGATCCCTTTGCAGCGACATGCCGAGTTAATATGCGCCCTCGAGAACGTCACGTTTTTAATTGAAGTCGAAGGTTCGGCAGGTTGAGTGAAGAAGGGAAACAAGATTTCGATCCTCTTCGTTAATTTTTAAAATGTTTGTCTAACCACAAAAGGTATCATAATATTTTACAATTCTAGAAGAGAGAAGATGAAAAATTCTTTGCTCCATAACAATTAATTGATGGATGGAACAAGTTGCTTATAAAATGAACATGACCAAAAAAAAAATATTGATACATGCTGAAAACATGAAATAAAATACAAGCGCAAAGGGGTGGTACCAAAAACCTTAAATGTAACACCAAAGATAAAACAAGAAACTAATCCTGTTGCTTGAAAATGAGTGCACTGAAAAGAAATACACCGAGGTTCCGACGAGTTTCGCGAAAAATCGTCGATGTAAAGCCGTGTTTCGAGAATGGACAAGCCGTTAACTGTCGATTCAATTCTTGTTATTGTAAACGCGGTAACGAATAATGTTATTGAGAGCACGAAATCACATCAGTTACGTTTGATAGGTCGTATCAAGGGCTTTTCGTCAGACAAAGCTGTCCGTGTCCACTAGTTTTGTCACGGACTCCCCGTTACCCAAGGGGGCTGCAAAAGGATTACGGGGTGACACGATGGACCACACATTCCGCACATGTGCGACGTATCCGATCCTTTCACGTTGCTGTCACTGCTTTGATAAATCGGAATTAAACCGCGCCCCCCCCCCCCCCCCCCGTAGATACAGCGCGCGCTGTTCGTGTGGGCGATCGCGTCTGTGTGCGGAGAATGTGTTCCGCGAGATACAAAAGAGCCTCTCGCGGACACGGAATTTCGATAAACGTACCAGAGAGTACCAAAGGGCGCGAGAAAAATTGATGGGAACATAATTACTAAAAATTGATTTCTAGCCAGCAGTATGATATCGACAGCATTTCGCACTCCCATCGACAAATTTCTCTGAAAGGTATACACTGATTAATAGAAACGATTTACTAGTAACTTTGGTTGCTTATCATTTTAATAGATGCTACAGTTAGATCTTAGCTAGATTAACTTCGTCAATTAATATTCCACGTAAAATTGAAATTATAATACTTTGTTTTTATATGTCTAATCAAGCACCGAATTCTACGTGTTTGTCGCTGAACGGTCGATACCTCCTTGTCTGAGCAACGGTTAACCTATTCCACTCGTCTGACCATGAATGTCAACCATACTGCTTGTCCGGCCACTGACGGGGTTATACTACTTGTATCACTCGTGTGAGAACAATACTGGTATCAGTTATAACTCTGCAGCTAGAGTAATTGATAAACTTAAAAAAAAAACAGTTATTGCTCCACAAATTCTAAGTTTCTTTGGATCAACTGCCCTACTACCAACGCTAATTCGCGAACAAAGATACAACACAGAAGTACCTACTTTGCCTATAAATAAAGTAAACCATGTATTTGATAGTTAACGTACCCTCTCGGCAAATAAAAAATTCTGATTCGAATCTGCATGCAGCAATTTCGGTTTATATTAAGTCACAAGCAACGAAAATGAACCGTGTCGTGGCAGCGTCCGCTTTAATAAATTTGATCCCCTGAAGTCGGCCAAACACAGTGGCGCCGGTCTATTCCCGTAACTTCTATAATTCCATTCGAGCATCGGTGACGGCTCCGCTCCGGATATAAGAAACACATTCACAGTCGAAACGGTTAATTCCTGCGACTGCAAAGCAAAGGAAACTTTCAATCCCGCGCGACGCGGGGGAGACATATTCGAGCAGCGACGTCTGTATTTATAGAGCGTCGAAATTACTCATGCATATGCATCGTTCCGTGGTGGAGACCGTTTGCTAGAAGGAAAAAGAAGGAAGGACGAAATGCTGCGCTCCGACTGGGAGACCAGGACCGCGTTTAAGCGTGGGGTTACGGGGTTCGAGCCCCTGGAGATTAAACGAAAAGTTGTTTCACTTACGAATAGTAAATCAAAGCACGAGTAGGGATAGATTACCTATTCGCAATTTACTGAGATTGGTGTTTATACGGTATATTTACGATTATGCAGTGCCATCATACTACGCGAGTACTCGAGTATTCAATATATTAACACTTGTGACTGGTGTAGTGTTGAGTTGTGGAAATTATATTGAACAATTATTAATAATTAAACATAAAACAAAATTCTACGAAGACAAACTACTTCCAACACGGCTTTAAGAAATTGATTTCCAGGAAACTTCCTCGTTTTTTCACATGAAGTTCACTTAGAACTTTCCTTTCGTGCATAAAGTTCAATGACATTCATTTCAATGTTCCATGACAAATCAATGACTTGCATTTTGTCAATGTATCGATAAGAACCACCCTCCCTCAACCCTTTCACATTACGAAGGATGCACACTATTACGAAGAGCGTACACCTTCAAAAAGTGGACTTTCTTTTCGTGAAAATATTAAATCTTCCACCGCAGTCAAAGTCCAGGGTCCCATAAAATCTTAATCCAGCTCTGAGGGGAAGATGCATTTATTTCCGTGTACACGGACGAACGCGCGTTTCCCCACCGCCGCGAACGTTTGCGCCGGGCAAATAACGCGTGCGCGCACTTATTTACCACCCGGCGAGATTATTAATCTACTTAATTGTGTTTGCCCGCACTCGTTCCTGTTTTCTGCTCATACCGATCGCGGCCAAGCGTTTCGGACGTTTATTCGCCCGATATTTATTCGGTGGCGGCTAAACGCCGACGTGTTTACCTCTCGGCCGCGAATAAATGTTGCCGTAATTGATTATAATTAATACGCGATCGCACGGAATTAAATTAACGGCCGGCTTTCGATTACACCTGGACAATATTAACCACTTAGTGTCTGCACCTAAACACAGCGAACAGTATTTCATTTTCTGGCCGTCGATTGAACGTCGAACACAAGGAAATTAAATTTAATTCGCGTGTTTGACCATGACTGGTTGTTTCTCCTTGATGTTGCCACGAGGAATCAAGTTCTGTAATAGCATCCAAACTCCCTTTGAATTGACTCGAAATGAGTAAACATATATGTTCAAAGGTTTAATCCTTTGCATTCGAGGACTCTTTTTCTGGTATTCACCAGCAACTCGAAATGCTTTCTTAACATTCTATTGACGCGAATGCTAAGCTTAGCAAAATTGACTTTGAAAATGAAATCTCTAATCTGAGATTTGAGAACCTGGTCACCTTGTCTCACAGTGAACTCTCGAAATAGACAGAGAGCACAAAGTACATCCCTCTCCCGCCTCCAAAATTAAATTCGCGATAAAAGTTCCCACCGCGGAAATGGATCCGGCGAAGATGTATCGTTGACGTTCGGCCCTTTGGATTCCCATCGGGACGACGAGTCGAGCAATCGCGAGTCGAACGTTTAAAAGCTCGACGTCGTTTCGCGAGTTGATACCGATGGTCGCGTCAACTGCGGTGCGGCTGCAGCTGCACGCCTGGCTACACGCCGTTTATCGCGTCGCTGAAAAAGTTATGATTCCGGGTTAAAGAGACGTGCGTAAAATAAAACCAAACGAACGAGCGCACAGGGAAAGGGCGCAGGGTGGCCAGTGGAAGGGGGAGGATCACCGGGGAAAAAATAAACAAAACGAGAGAAAACGCAACGACCAATGGGGGGAGAGAGGAGCGTCTCGCAGCTATGTGCAATTTCGCGGTCGGTCGTGCGTGTGTATTGTGTCACTGGCGTGTCAGGAGGAGAGGATGTAAAATGCGGAAGAATCGCTCGTTGGGAAAGGGAGATCGAAGGGGAACGAGGTCGAGGAAAAACAAATTGAACCCGCGGGATTTCATTGGCGCGAGCACACCGGCGCTACCTATCCCCGTGCCACGGTCAGTTTCCGTCGAGTTATTTGCTCGCGGGCTACGGATGAAAATCGCGGATAGGTCCGGGATCGGGGGAAATTTGTTTCCCTGCGAGAGTGAAAGTGATGGGAAAAGCGACCCCCGATCGAGGCCAATTCGAACACTACGATAAGGATAAGAGCGAATTCATGAGTCGAATTAAGTTTAGTTGAATGCAAGAATATATTTTCCGATTATAAATGATGGTTAGTAACTGAAATCAATTATTTTATTTACTTTCAGAGGCAATAAGCGAAGGGAGGTTACAATTGTCCAATTGTCCCAGATTAATAATTATGCGTGAAAATTAAATGGAATAAAATATTAATTGAGTTAAGGAGTAAAGTAAATTTTACATAGATTAAATATATGTTAACACCCTTCCATTTTTCTAGAGTAAACCTCACTGTAATAAATTGAATCCCGTAATGTGTATTCCATACGAGTGGAATTAACTCCTTCGGTGAGGTATATCAAATATTTCCACTTCAAAAAAAAATTGTCCCTTCTACAAACCAGACTGGTCAGAACTAACGACGAGTTGTGTTTGTACCGCAATTTGTAAATTTCAGAAGGTTGATGATGGTTCGAGCGATAGTCGAGCCGTCTAGCCAAGACGTCTGTGACTTCGCGAGATTTAATTATTCGAGTTTCGCTAGACTATAGCGATTTCGCATGGTTGTAACAGGAATCGCGTGCTCGTGTTTTTCAGTTGTTCGGGGGGAGAAAGAGTAAAAGGAACCGCGTCTTACGTGGCAACATAGTTTAAAAGACCATCGATCACGCCAATGCGTCAAACGAAACACGACAATTTGCGGCGGTTTCCAAACAACGTGCCCCGCTGCCGTTTCCGAACTCCGCACAGGCGACGAGGAACAATTTCCACGCGAATTTGTTGCCTATTCACCGTCGCCGTCTCTGTTTTCGGAATTTTTCCCCCCGGTTTGGAATTTTGATAAATTCTGGACCTCCTGGAAACCTCGTTGAATACTAACGAAAATAATAACAGCAAACGTGACACTGAAAAATAAAACGGACGATGGCTCCGTGAAAGGTTACATGCAATTTCTCTTGAAATTATACGACGATAAGTGGACCTTCGGAAAGAACAAAGCGAATTATTCGAGAGATATTCTCTCTTGTTTCTCTTGACCAGCAGAATATTGGCGGATGTGCTTTTTGTATAATTATCTATTCTATTTCTGCATGTTCTGTAGTTTTATGTATACATTGATTCACTTTCAACGAACGAACGAAATGCCTCAAAGGACCATTTTCGAATTAATTTTTGAACGACCCATCTGCGAATATTAATATGCGAGATACATGAATCGCCATTAGGAAGAGTCACTTTGCCAGAAAATGGGTTTCACGAGCTCCAGGACCTTGAAAAGGGAACGGACAGCGTAATTCCGAGACAAACACGCGTCACGATAGCGTTCGAAGTTGGATAAGCCCCGCGAGGAAGGGAAAAGATCGAATAGAGGAGGCTGGATCTCGGACGATACGGAGCGAGATCGTTTAAAGTCGCGAACAGCAACGTGGTAAAAAGTCACGCTAGCTCGGTCGAGTTGCCAATATCTTCGTACGGATTTGTGGGTGCGGTGGGGCCCCTTCTTCTTCGCCATTCGTACCACTTCGGCCGAGATATCACGGTAAGTTTTCAGCGGGCGTAGCTGCCGGCGATAAATAACGCGAGGCCGCGTTATACGCAGTCGCCCTGAGCCATCTAAATCGGGGGCTGGATCGAATAGAATTCCTCGAGAATCTGCGCGAAATGGGCTCCCCCAGTTTCCGTAACAATTTTCGAAATTTATCGGGAACGGGACTTCCATTGTCGCGTAAATACGAGTGCGATCTGCGATCGTCCCGTATTTTTTTCAGATTGGAAATTAATATTCGTGGGTTTCTTCTTTTGGTGGAAAGTACTCCGACGTCGATATTAAGGAAGACATTTTCCATGGTCGGTAGGAAGGTAGATCATGAATAAAGATAAAAATATAAAGTTGGTGTCACAAGAAAATCGATTCCAAGAAGATAGAAACTCTAAGTAATATACCTGATTGACTCCTTCAACTTAGTCTTCCAATCTTTAAGTATCGCCATGCTTTTTGTCGACACATTTATTGGTTGAATATAACATCGATAAATCACTATTGTACAATACAATACATCTCCGTGGAGGTAGCGAGGTAAAGTATATAAATTATTTCTCCATCGCAATCGCCGTTAAGTACACTTCCTGATCGATAAAAGACGGGGCTGGAGGGCCAGGGCTAACCCTAAGAGTTAATAGAGATCCGGTGTTAACTAAGCGCCGTAATCCCGAAGGCCGCAAATGGTCTAAGGGCCGCAGAATTCCTCGGTGACCCCTTCGGTCATATAACCCGGCATTTATTACGAAAGATTTTGGAAATCCATCGAGCGCTCAGGAGCGTCGTAGCACGGGCAGGAGGGTAACACAGTGGTTACCCGTGAACCGTACGAGGGGCATCCATTAACTAAGCTCGTAATCCCTTCAGTTAAGTTAGCACATGGTGCGGCCGGCAGTCCATCGTTCGTGCACCAACACATAAGCGTAGCCCTTACCCTCCGGTTGATCTTCCTCTCCCTTTACCTTCATCATCCTGTCTCTGTCTCTCTGTCCCGAATCCATCTTCCCATACGAGAAACCGACTACCACACCCCCTCACTGTCTTCAATTTTTCCCTTAACTCTAGCTCGGCGCCGAGGCGCCATTAGGACGCTCGAGGATTTCGCGATTTATTAAAGAAACGAATGTACATTCTCGATGAATTCGAATGTGAATCTGTTGCATTATTATTTAAAATCAACTGAGCCCTCAAGAACTGTACACTTGCAAGTAAATGTAAGAAGAAAGAGAAGGTCAAGAATATATAGGAAAATAAAGAATAGCAACCCGAAAGTAGATCATCGATCCGCGTTATTGAAAAATTTAAGTCTGCACGACTGAAAAATAATATCAAATTGGAAACTGTACGCTTGAAAGCGCATCGTGGGAATGCGGTGGTTGGTCATTGAATAGGAACGATCAACTTCGTCTCGATCCATTCGTGGATCCGACGTTTTCAGTCTTTCAGATTAAACGACGAAAGAAGCTTCCTTGTTGTTTAAGCGTTTCGGAGAGGCAACAGACACCATGACCAATGACCGCGTTCAACTTTGAATAATGAAGAGACGCTCGTCTACTTACACGGATCCTGCCTTACGAGCGACTGTACGTCAACCGCTCCACCTGCTCCTTTGCGCGAAGTGGAATGGAATCCAGGATAAAGGAGTAGTTGTTTGGGCTTCAGAGACTACCAGTGTAGGATACGTGGAACAAATTTGGTTCGTTAAATAGTGATGCTAGAGGACAGGCAGAGAAAAGAGAAAATGTGCTGAAAACTGTACACTGAGGCTGATGAATAATTCGATTTTTTTATATCGACACTGCGAGTGGTATTGAGCATTATTTAGTCTCAGCAGACCTATGATTGAGCTATGGATTCATACAAATTTTTTTAGAATTGGTAGATTCGATTAAAACATATTCATGACATGATGTATCTTGGCGCGAAAATAGTACGGTGTTTAAATTCTGTTTTAAGCTTGAGGAAATGTTTAAATTCATGGCAGAAATTGCATTTTGAATTTATTTGAATTTGACTACCCCTGCGGAG